>NC_056748.1:84425147-84492647 GCF_019279795.1 Protopterus annectens | reverse complement strand
GCCTGCCTGTCCTTGGAGGTGTGGTTACTACCTAGAAGCTGTAGTTTTATTGGCCATTTTGGGTCAATTCTAAACTCCTTGATCTCTCTATCTTAAAACCCTACAACTCTCTTTTTGCGTGGTTTTGCGCACTGAGCAGCGTCAGGCAGTGCCGCCTAAACAGGTTTAAACTATTCCAGGCTCCACAAAGTCTGCTCTTCACTTTTTCCCTTAGAACTGTTCAAACTCTCTAAGTAATCACTCTGTTCTCTTTCTAAAGCCCTGCAATTGCTCAGCTCTTATAAGGAAACACTAACTAACTAAAGCACTACACTCTCCTTGACTTCTCATAAGTATTAGGCTCCCGAGTGGTCCTTCCTGATCAAGTGAAAAATCAGTTCCATTCCCTAATCTGATCAGTAAAAAAAACAGTTCCCTATACTAATCTGGTATGTCCAAGGGTCAGTTTCAAGGTTACTCTCCAGTCCAGCTCGTGAATCTGGGAACTTTGAGGCAATGTTACAATTGCCTTATGTACACAGACAACCCTCTCCTCCTTCCAACAAACTCTAATACATGTGAGAGATGCAGTTACACAGCCAAATTGGAGGCAGAGCTCTCTCAACCCAAGACTGGCACAGTCAGTCAGGAGGAAAAGGTAACCACCCACACCACAAATCCAGTCTCACACAGACCTACTGCATCTGCATACCCAACACATAAACACACAAAAACATACTCGGAGGATCTAAATAAAAATCTGCCTAAACAGCAAAGACCTCCTAAGCAGATATCCAAGCAACAGCCACCCCTCAACAATACCCACAAATCACATATCTCACAAAATCAGTGTGCCTCACAGTCACAGCCCATAAGGCCAAACAACACACCAAATACACTTGTTATAGGAGACTCTATTATCTGGCACACTGACGTCCCACTCACCAGACTGAACAAGGAGAAGGTCACTGTCAGCTGCCTGTTGGGTGCCAGGATCCACCACATAACGCAAACATTCAGGTCACTCCAAAGCAAGTACAAGTATGACTCTGTCATTGTCCATGCTGGTGTGAATGACCTGAGACGTACCTCCCTGGACTACATGAAAAGAGACATAGAGGAGCTCTCTGACCATGTAGCCCAGGCTGGTATGTCCCTGACCTTGAGTAGCATCTTGCCCTCACCAAGAATGATGCCACAGTATAAAGACAAAATGATCAGTTTCAACAATTGGCTAAAGTATTGGTGTCATTCAAAGGGGATCCAGTGTCTGTCAGACTGGGATGACATGCTCGACAAGCCACGTTGCTTCGCTAGGGACGGCTTGCACCTGTCACCCTTAGGCTTTCGTATACTGGCCAAGGCTCTTGCCACCCCCATAGTGCTTTTTTTTTAGGCAAGGCTCAAAGGACAAACCCACCTCCATAGACAACCCAAAGATAAAAAAACTAAAGGTAATGCTACTCAATGCCAGAAGTCTAAACCTCAAGATGCACGCAGTCGAGACTCTCCTCAGTATGGAGAAAATTGATGTCTGTGTAGTAACAGAAACCTGGTTCAAGGCTCCTGAGAGCATCCCAGCACTACCAGGTTATAACTCATACCATGCGTTTCGGCCCCAAAACTCGGACCGAAGCACAAAAGGAGGAGGAGTATCTATATTCATCAAAGATACCTACACCTCCAGGTTAGTGGCACTGCACGAAGCATCGGAAACCATCCACATGCAACTAACAGCGGGCAAAACTGCCTTTCAGTCTGTAGTCTGCTACAGAACACCCTCCCTATTACAGGAACCCCACTTGGCATTCCTGAAAACACTGGAGAATATGAAGGTCTCTCCAAACACTATGTTATTAGGTGACTTCAACTACCCAAACATTGACTGGGAAAACTACTCAAGCCCAAACACCCTCGCCCAATGGTTCTTTGAATTTATAATCTCTAACACAATGGAACAACTGGTCACCACTCCCACAAGAGGGAACAACATATTGGACCTGGTCATCACCAACATGGGGACTCTATGTTCCACACCAGAGGTAAACCCCTCATTGGTAAGATCAGACCATAAACAAATTTCCCTGGACATCCATATCCCGTCCCCACCCCCAGCCAAGGAAATCACTGTAAAGAATTTCTCAAAAGCCAATTTTGCACTTCTCAAGACTGAGGTGGAATCCTTCAATGCCCCTGGGCCAGAGGATAATACAGCCCAATCCGCAGAATCCTTTACAAATGCAATCTATGAGCACCTGCAGGAATGCATGGATCGTTCTATCCCAAATAAAACCAAGACTCACTCCTCCAAAAACAGGAGACCGGTCTGGTGGACCCCGGCCATAAATAAGCTATACAACAGAAGGAGGAAGCTACTATATGACAGAGCAAAATCCCAAAAAGGGAAGGCACCTCTGATCAGTATTAGCAAGAAACTTTTATCCCGCATAAAATCATCAAAGGCCAGTTTCGAAAGAAAAATTGCCCTAGACACTAAAGGTAATCACAAGGCCTTCTTTAGTTATGTCAGAAACATGGGCGGAAACACCCAGATATGCTCTGAATTGTTGCATAATGGTACAAAGTATACCGAACCTACAGACATAGCCAACATCCTGGCAGACAGATTCAGCGCAAACTTCTCCCCCCCTTCCCCCCCAAAGGAGCAAACGCCTATCCCAACTGAATGTAACCTCCCTGACATCACAGATGCACAGGTGAAATCTGCCCTCTCCAAAGCAAACAACACAGCATCTATGGGACCGGACGGTGTCCCAGGCTGTGTCTTACACGTGCTCCAAGAAGAACTGAACCCTCACATTAAGTCACTGTTCAAACTTAGCCTTACTACAGGATATTACCCAAAGAATGGCGTACAGCTACAGTGGTCCCACTCCACAAAGGTGGTGCCACAACGGACCCCGGAAACTATCGCCCCATAAGCCTGACTAGTCTGGTCTGTAAAGCTATTGTGTGTATTATCATGGAACTCATAAACAAAGACATTGGGAGCCTCCAGACACTGGACCCTACCCAATTTGGCTTTGTTAAGGGCAGATCTTGTCTCTTAAACCTAGTTGATTTCTTTGAAACAGTTACCAAAGCCATAGATGAGGGCAAGGTAGTCCAAACAGCCTACCTGGACCTGCTTAAAGCCTTCGACACAATACCCCACTCGGGCATCATAAATAAGCTTACCAGCTTAAATATCAACCCCTATATCACAAGATGGGTTGCAAATTGGCTCAGAGATAGAACCCACATGGTCAGAATCGCAGGTGCCATGTCCGAATCCAAACCAGTTGCAAGTGGCATCCCACAGGGCTCAGTTCTGGGACCTCTCTTGTTCGGTATATACTTCTCTGAGGTTCAGGCCAACACAGGGGGATTATGGCTGACAAAGATCGCAGATGACTGCAAACTGGGGGCCATAATCGAATCTCCAGCTGACACAAGCATCCTCCAAAAGGGTCTCACAGAAATGGATGCTTGGTGCCAGAGCCACGGCCTCAAGCTGAATGCTAAAAAGTGCATAGTCATCCCCTTTGGGAAAAACAAGGTGCCCACAAATTACCACATAGGTGGTAATCCATTAAATCTGGAAGAAGTAATTAGAGATTTGGGGACCAACGTAGATAGTAATCTCTCCTTTGATAATCACGTTGCCAAAGTGGTTAGAAAGACCTTTTATATAGCCCACCTTATCACAAAAGGGTTCGCATCTAGATCAAGAGAGGTCATTGTGCCCCTCTACTCATCACTCATCAAGCCCATAATTGAATACAATGCCCCTTTTGGGATGTACCTTACCCGACACCTGCAGCAACTGGAGAGACCCCAAAAGTACCTCACCATGAGGATCATGGGCTACAAACAGATGTCCTATGCAGCTAGACTAAAGAAACTCCAGCTCTACTCAGTTGCTTACCACCTACTCAGAGGCGATCTATGCCTGACGTACAAAGCCATGTCAAACCCAGTATTAGTGGACATGCTCCACCTCCAAAAATCCAAGTCCCTTAGAGCTACATGCTCCAGGGACCTAAACCTCAGCACAAAAATAAATAGGACATGCTGGAGGGACAGATTCATTTCCCAGAGGCTCCCCTCACTCTGGAATAGAATCCCAATTCATGTTAGACATAGCCCTTTGCTGACCCTCTTCAAGCGAAATTTGGACGCGTGGATGGGAAATCGCAAAGTCACCCCTGGGATCTCTCCTGTGTCCCTGCTAGACAGAGGCACAGTAAACTAATCTTAAAAGGGTACCTTCTGTGACCTACTTTACAGAGGCACAGTAGGCTAATCTAATAGGGAGGCGGAAGCCAAATACACTCTGGCTAGGCTTATAAATGCCCTAGGGCAGATAGCCTAGTATCTATCTATGAACCTATGAACCTAAGAAGCCAGACCTGAGTTATACTGATGTGATGTAAAAGATGTTTGTGTTTATATGCCATCACTGATTCACTGTGTAACATGTATCATGTTTTTTTTTTTCTGGTTGTGTGACTGTAGAGTTAGAATATGTAATTAAGGGGGACTAAGAACATTGCTTTTTTGCTGTATTTTGTTATGTAGAATAGTTTCTATCACTTGTGATTCGGTGAAATGAGGTTTCATTTAAATGGGTTTCAATCAAATTGTGTTAACCATTCGAGATTCAGTTAACTGCAGTTCTACCAAGTGATAGCAAACCCCCTGCTATATAATATATATAAATATATATGTATGTGTATATATATATATATATATATATATATATATATATATATATATATATATATATACATGGGTCTACTTCGTATTATTGAACTTTCCCTTACCCGATAATCATATGCATGAGACAACTTCGCTGAAAACTTAGTTTCACAAACACCCGGATCACAGCAGTTTTACTGTGGGAAACTAAACACTTGGCCACCATGACAAAATAAATGAAGTGGTTTGTTTCCTGGAGTAAAACTGCAGTGATCTGAGTATTCATGAGACTACATTCTCAGTGAAGTTGTCTCGTGCATCTGATTTTCAGGTAAATGAAACTTTGATAATACCAGGTAGACCCACACACACACACACACACACATATATGTGTATATATATATATATATATATATATATATATATATATATATATATATATATATACACACACACACACACACACACACACACACACACATACACACACACACACACACACACACACACACACACACATATATAAACACACACAAAGTAATCTATTACTATCCTCATCGGTTTTCCTTCTTCATCATTATTTGCAGCCCCTTCATGATATATGTTGTGTTGTTTCCAGCAACTGCATTTTCCTTAAAATTCCTGTCCGTATTATCCAGCTATTTAGGCATCTTGACTCTTATTCTGAATGAACTCTTCTCATCTTGACCCTTCAGAAACCTTCAGTGCTTCTTAACATATTTCACCCATATTTGTAGCTGCTAACTTTCTTATTTTTTACTAAATTGCCATATTGAAATATCAGTCATTGTAATACCAGACATTATCACTCAAATTACTTTCCTCTTAAACCTCCACCAATGACTGACCCCCCAGCAAACCTTTCAGACATATTCAATATACTCTCTGCCTCAGCTAACATTGCAAACATATATCTCTCTTATACCCCAATTGTCAAACAGTACAACCTTCCAAAAATGCCCCAGATTCCTATTTAAACGTACATTTGTCTTCTCCTCTAATTTAGGTCGATTTAAAAATCTTGCTTTCCATTTTCCCTATAATCTACTGTCCATCCCCATTAATAGCCATATGTCCCTTTTCCTCTTGAACAATAACAGAATTAAAAGCAAGTTTAAACAGATAATTACCTTTCTTCGCCAATATTCACCAGCTATTGTAGCGCTAATGGAATCTTGGGTAAAAATTGGCACGCTCACATTTGGCCATCACATTCCAGGCTATAACTACACAATTAGTACTCATCTGACAAAATAGAGGAAATGTTATGTATTCCTATACAAAAATGACCTTCAAATTTAGGTTAAAATCCAGGAAATTTTATGTAATGGCCACAGTCCTAACCGTGTCTTATTTAACATTTGTATGTACAAACATAACACATACCCAAGCTGGAGCTTAACTGTAACGTATCTTAATTCTCCTTCATGTCAGCAAATTCACATAAGTTTTGTTTTTTATTCTTCCTAAAAAAAAGCAAAACTTTAAAAGAAAAACTTATTTTATATGATTGCAATATATGCATGTTGGGTCCTACTAAATTTGAAATGAACAGTTCCCCTGCATAAAAGAGGCTTATGCAACTTAATTATCAGCTCATTCAGCCCCAATATAAAATCCAGAAAGCATTCCCTACCTGATGTAGTAATCGCTAATACCCTGCAACTCATCTCCTTTGTCACCATTTCCTCACACCGTTAATGATTATTTATCACTTTTATTGCGAAAACATCCACAACCCCTATTTCCCATTTTTACACATGGAGTTGGAATGTCACATCAACAATGGCAATCATCCAGAACACCACTAGGTGGCTAGCCCTGCCTCAGTTGTTTTCCCATATTGCACATATACACATTTACACACACACACACACACACACACACACACACACACACACACACACACACACACACACACACACAAACGGGCACACTTTCACCTATGGTCAGTATAGTGTTCCAGATTTGTTTGTCTGTAATATACCAATTAAAATCCCTATCCTAATCTTGTTACTTTAGATCTAAGTTTATTAAAATATCAACACCTTGAAAATAACCTAACATCTGCAGACCAGTCTCCAATACTAAATAGTACCAATACTCTCAAATAGTGCCAAGATGAAGCACATCTTATTTCGATTTTCTTTAATTTTAGGCCCAGTAGCTGGTTTCACAAGAAGCAGCTTAACCTGTTCACACCCAGAGATTTAATGTGGCTGAAATGCAGAGAAGATCCAAGTCAAGCTTTAGTGGATAGATTCATAATCCTAAGAAATCTGGCTAAGAAAGACAATTGATATCGCAAAGCCTTCTTTCTCCAAACATACTAAACAGATAAAGTAATGCAAAAACAGTTTAGGAAATTAATTAATCAGATAATAGGAAAAAACTTCTAGCAAAAGGAAAAACAAAGGACAGAAAATGTCATTATTTCATTCTTAGGGCCTCTCTTTCTTGTTTATTTCCTCCAAGAATTCTCTCATGTTTCTTCACCAGCTTCCCAATCTACAATTTGTGCAAATAAATATGGAACTGCCCATCCTCACCACCCACTCATTCTATCCCAGAGCAATAAAAAATTAAGAAATAGACAACTTATTAGACCGAATCCCAATGAGTCATTTGGGATCAGATGCATTCCTTCCATGGTGCATTAAAATGACTAGCAAACATGTTCTCACCCCACTGTATCACATTTATCATCTCCATCTGTCTTATTATCAACTGAATGACAAATATATGGAAGCAAACTTTTATTCATCCTCTCGCTAAAGTCGCAACACCAGCCTCTACCAGTGGCTTTAGGCCCATATCCATACTGCCAATATTTGGCAACACTCTTGGAAAGTTCATTTATAAACAAATAGTCTCATACAATCTGCAACACTCCTTGCTCTCCCTATATAAATATGGATATTGGATGAAAGAAGTACTATGACTGATACACATAACTTAACAGATGACATTTGCCTTAATATGGCTAAAGGTAATCTGGAAACTCTGTTTTATTCACTTTATCACAACTTTGAACTTGTTTCACCATGAATTGCTGTTACATTCAGTCAAAGCCACTAGTATTAGCTCTAATACCATGTACCAATACAACAATTATCTGACCAACTGAGCTTTTTTCCATTAAAATAAGCTTGCATTCTCTAACTGGCCTCAACTTTCAGAAAGAACCCCAAGGCTTTATCATGTCTCTTCTCTTTTTCTTTATGTTTATTTACAGACTCCATAATGACCTCCTCAATTTTCCTACTGTGCTGGATGGAGAAAACATGGTAATCTATAGCTCCAGCACCAGTCTATAGATTCATCCTTTTTCCCTCTCATAATTAAACATTTAGGCTCTGACCTACTCTTCTTTCCAACTGGCATCAAACATTCATCCAGTCTGAAGCACAAACATAAATTATGTTTTTGGTATACACAAAAAACTTTCCTCAGATCCCCCAACATTAGCAAATCATGCCCAATAATAAAACACCTCTACAACCAACTAAACACTTCTGTTGTCTTGGCCTTTATTTTGCCCCCTCCTAAATTTCCAATTCCACACACCTAAGGGAGTTCTTCCTAACCATCTTAAGACCTTGAAGCATATTCTAAACTCCATACTCAACTTAAAAATATTTATGAAGAAAGAAGCCATGTGCTTCTGTGTTTGCATATATCATATCACATAACTTAAAATGACATATCCTTACCTCTCAAATTCTTATGTCACTGGTTGAAACTCTTAATGCTGTACATTCAATTTAGGTTAGTAATGCCTGTATGTGCAGCTCTTCATTTGGGGCAATTGATCCTATCTGGAGGGTTATACTTCATTTTTTAAGATGTATATAGTTTTGTGTATGTGTTCTAAGTTAATAGGGTATGGGTATGTTTTGAAAATGTACTTATTTTTTGTTTGAAAGTTTTCATTAAAACAAAAAGTCTTGAAAATGTGACATAAGTTCAAATGGAAATGAGAAGAAACAACTGTACAAAATATCAACCTGATAAATATTAGTGTATGCATGTAACACAAAAGTTGGAAGTACACATTCAAAAAAAAACTGTCATGTATAATAGGTGGGAACAATAACCTTTTATCATAATGGTTATGCTATCATATTATCTTGGAATAGAAATGGCCTTAGAGGTACAGACA
This sequence comes from Protopterus annectens, assembly GCF_019279795.1. NCBI lineage: Eukaryota > Metazoa > Chordata > Ceratodontiformes > Protopteridae > Protopterus > Protopterus annectens. The sequence continues at coordinate 84,483,784 of NC_056748.1, read as the reverse complement.
TAAAAAAAAGATGATTGAATTATATTAAGAAATGTAGTGTGCAAATATCTATAATACAAGAATTACATTTGGAAAGAAATGAGGATGTGAATTTGACAAAGAAAGGATTTCATTATGGATATTTAGCAGAAACTTACGGACAAAGGAAGGGGGGAGTAGTTATACTAAGAGTTTAAAGGTCTCCAATAGTGATAGAAAACAAAAAAAAATGGTAGATTTGTGGTAGTATGGGGCATTTGCAAGGGAGAAGGATTATGGTATATGTACTTATATGCCATCAAAAACTGCTGTTATGCAACCTAGGAAGATTTTGCTTGAAATAACCAGCTGTCATTAGGGAATATTCAAAACTAAAATCAGTATCCAGGTAAAGGTCAAGCCAAAATGCAAGACAATTGTGTAAGAATTTCAAAATGTACTTGGCACACCACAGCTGAAGTAATAAAATAACAACTTTAACAAAAATAATAAAATGTATATGATGAGCGCTTTCACATTACAACACATTGCTTCTTCAGACCAGTAAAATTATAAAAGTGTAACACACCTGCTTTTAAAATGAGAAACAACAAATCAGCTACAAATAATCAAATGAGGAAAATTGTTCTTATCCAGTCAAAACACTCAAAAAGTGCACAAATCAAACTACAGATCTACGCCGCATAGCCAGTCAAAATCATTAGCTATGTGCACAAGTCACAGTTCAAGTTGAGCCATAGTGGCCAATCAACTAAAGCAGGAAGTGCTGTTTTCATTCATTGTAAGCTAACCAATCAACTGTCTATGAACACAACTCAAAATACAGATCTAGGCTGTAACAGTCAGTCAAATACAATAGGAAAAAATGCTTTCATACATAAACTATGTTCACAAAGCTAAACAAATAGTAAACCACAATTCTTTAGTACAGGTTTGACAGGTAAAGCTTCATTTAAGCCAGAAAAGCTGTCAGTTTTTAGACACATGATCTATTTAAGTTCAGCACACTCAGACCTATTCCTTATATCACCACCCCTCAGATTTAAGTGACCAACTTCTGAAACTAAAGATTTAAAATTATGATCAGTCCCATAGTCATTCACATGCCTCACCAAAGGGTTCTTGCTACAACTTTTACATATATCTTTAATGTGTTTTAAAATTTCTGTCTTTAAAAGGGCGCTTTATCTTCCCTACATAAAAACATTCACAAGCCTGACACTTTGCATAGTAAACAACATTCATCATCCTGCAGTCAGGGTAAAACTTAAAAAAAATTATAATTCATTGGTGCATGTAGAAAAGAACTGCCAACTCTAATGTGGCTGCATGCACTGGAAGATCTACAAGGAAACATGCCTTCATGAACAGAGCAGATTACTTCAGAGTCAAAATGCTTATAGCATAGTTGTCATTTCAACAAAACATTGCTGTGAAAAGAAAATTTAGGTACAGGATCCAAAAGTTCTTTCAGTGTCGTATCAGTCATTAAGATGGACCAGTTCTTCTTTATTATGTCACAGACAGTCCCAATATCACTAGAATATGTTAACACTATTTTAGGGCCAGGAGCAGCATGTTCATTCTGCATATTATTACTACGATGATCACCAAAAAAATCGGTAGCAACAGTTTCTCTCATTGAGTGAACCTCCTCCATGGTTTCATATTCTTCTTTACTGGAGTAGCCATGAGCAAGAAACTCAGCTGCAGCCATTCTCAACCTTTCAGCTGCATGGCTGCCATCATTGTGTAACCTACATATTGTAAGTAGCTGACCCTTTACCACATTCTTGGTTACATGTCGATGATGCATATAAGTTCTATGTAGGATATTATTCTTCCTACAAGGTTTCCTATACATTTTCATAGAAACATTACCTAAAGCATCTCTGCTGACTGTGACATCCAAAAAATCAGTAGAGGCCTCTAAAAATTAAGTGTAAAACATAAAAAGTAGTAGTAGAATGCAGATAGTCCATAAAGTGCATAAGACTCTCGGAATTGCCCTTCCATACAAGGACATCATCTACAAAATGCCTGTAATAACTTATATTATGAACATATGGATTTATGGATTATTGGCATAAGTAAAGTCACGTTCTCACTGTGCCAAAACTAAATTGGGATAAGAATTGGCACATGCGGTACCCATTGGCATGTCAACACATTGTAAATAAAAGTCTTGCTCAAACACAAAGGCATTGTTCTCCAAAATCAACTCCAGTAACATACAGATAAACAATACATTATTTGAAGTTAAATCACTGCACGTGCAAGGAAATGTTCTAACATTTTCAATGCCTAAATCATTAGTTACCACCATAAAGAGATAGGCAACGTCCAAGGTTGCAAACAGCAAACCATCTTTCACTTCTAATTCTTTGTACCAAGCATAGAGATCTTAAAGGAAGTTCTTAGCATCCTTAAGTACAATGGGAATGTCATCCAATATTGGTCTAATGGTTTTCTCAACAAAAGTAGAGAGGGATTCAGTAGCCCATCTGCAAATGGAAACAGTGGTATGCATTAGTGGATCTCTCTGATTCTTGTGAACCTTCCATAAACCATACAAAACTGGTATGACAGGATGTTCAATGTGAAATACTTTTAAAGTTCTAAATAAATCAAACCTGTCACATGAAGGTCATACAAGTGAAACTGATCTTTTTAATCAAGCCATCAACTTGGTATCTATACAGGTGCTTATATGTATGACCATCTTGTAGCATTTCACGCATCTTCAACAAATAATGCTGCCTGTCCATAAGTATAATACTTCTCCCTTGTCTGCTGGATGAATATCCAGATGAGGATAGCTGTGAAACATTTTCAAAGCAGCCAATTCACCTTCAGACAAATTGTAAAATTGAATTTTATACCTTCAACTAAGGTTTTTTGCAAATCATCATCACAAACAGCAGTGAGTGCTTCAACAAGGAGATGTGGTGCAGCTATAAAACTATTTGGTTTCTTAAAAACCTGATTAACATAAGCACACTGTTGTGGGAGCATCAAACTCAAATACACATTCCTGGAAAACAGTTTCAAATCAATAATAGCATCTGTAGATGTTATTTCCTTAGCAGGTACAAAGGATAAACCTTTATTTAATAAGGTTAATCTCATCGGCAGTGAGAGGGAAAGAGGAGATATTTATTATTAAATTATTAATTTTTGGTCCTTGTGTTCATGGCATGTGCCCAGATGCTCTGATTCACTGATCGAACACGGGCCCTTCTTGGATGACTTCATGATCGCCCCCTCATGCGATATATCTCTATGGGAAGGGACTTTGTTAAAGGAAAAGGGGTATTGCCACTTAAAACATTAGAAACAGTCATTGAAGATTGTATGCCACCTGAGACACGTACATCAATGACAGCAGACCCTGCATTCCAAGTAGGGGCACTTGTGTCAGCCTCATGCAGTGTTATCACATCAGACTCCCGCTGAGTATCGGCACACTGTTTCTCATGAGGCCAAGCAAAGACAAACCTTTTACTAAAATCACCTAAGTTACTCTGTATCCTCTTCTGAGCAAGTTGCATTCTAGCTCCATAGGCAGCTATATTATCATATAACTCATCAAGTCTTAGCTTCTGCTGCTCAGTAGTAAATTTAGTGGAAATATCATTCTTACATTTAAAAATCTCATTAAGGAGCATCTCTTCCTCTGGTTTAATAACGTTGATTAACAACTTCATATAGTCAAAGCTCAACTGCAAATTCAATGACTGCCATCTCTTAAGAAACTCTGGATAGTTGTTACCATATGTCACCATCTTCAACACCCTTAACCCATGAGGAACAACTTGGTGATGGATAGCAACTTCATAATGAAGACACCACTGAAGGCGTTTATATCAATACAATTTGCATTCTAGTTCTCTTATGCAAATCATAAAAGTCTCATCAGTCACAGAATCCATCCTCACATCAGTATGGGCAGTGTCTGCAGTTACAAGCAGCAGTTGATTAGCATCCAGAGACACTAGATATTGCAGGTGATCCAAATTTGATGAAATCCCCAATTCAATTTCAATTTCTTCAGCCATGTCCTGCGGTAACGCAACCAAACAGACAATAAACAAAACTAAAACTAGTATCCAGATAAAGGTCAAGCCAAAATGCAAGAAAAATGTGTAAGAATTCCAAAATGTATGTGGCACACCACGGCTGAAATAATAAAATTAACTTTAATAAAAATAATAAAATGTATATGGTGATCACTTTCACAGTACAACACACCACTTCTTCAGACCAGTAAAATTACAAAAGTGTAGCACACCTGCTTTTAAAATCAGAAACAACCAATCAGCTACAAATACTCAAATGAGGAAAATCATTCTCATCCAATCAAAACACTCAAAAAGTGCACAAATCAAATTACAGATCTGCACCACATATCCAATCAAAATCATTAGCTATGCACAAAAATCACAGTTCAAGTTGAGCCATAGCAGCCAATCAACCTAAAACAGGAAGTGTTGTTTTTATTCATAATAATCTAACCAAACAAATAACTATCTACGAACACAAATCAAAATACAGATCTAGATTGTAACAGCCAATGAAATACAACAGGAAGAAATGTGTTTATACATAGCAAACTATAATCATGAAGCTAAACAAATAGTAAACTTAGTATCTCAAACCATCATTCTTTAGTACAGGTTTGACAGATAAAGCTTCATTTAAACCAGGAAAGCTGTCAGCTTTTAGACACATGATCGATTTAAGTTCAGCACACTCAGTCCTATTCCTTACATCACTGCCCCTCAAATTTAAGTAAACAACTTCTAAAACTAAAAATCTGTCCCAATATTGCTTGAATATGTTAACACTATTTTAGGGCCAGGAGCAGCATGCTCATGTCTGTCTGTGACATAATAAAGAAGAATTAGTCCATCTTAATGACTGATACGACACTTAAGAACTTTTGGGTCCTGCCCCAAAATTTTCTTTTCGCAATAATGTTTCATTGAAATAATAACTATGCTATAAGCATTTTGACCCTGAAGTAGTCCGATCTGATTGTGAAGGTACATAGATCTTGCACAGCAAAAGTGCTCACCATATGCATTTTATTATTTTTATTAAAATTGTTATTTTATTTCAGCTGTGGTGTGTCAAGTACATTTTGGAATTCTTACAGTATATTCAATAAGGTACAAGAACTGGGCTAGACTAGATATAAATTATATTTCACAGGGGCATTGGCATTTAATAGAAAGCTTAAACAGACATCCAATAACTATTTCAGATCATGCGCCAATAAAATCTAAGATACAAATCAGGGTACTGAAGTAAAAATGAGACACTGGTGCCTTTCCCACTGACCTGTTAAAAATATAGGAATTTAAAGAATGGGTAGTGGAAACTACTTGAGAGTTTGTGAAAGACATAATATCTTTAGATGTTCTAGTTATTGAGAATGATAAAATGAAAATGGACTTGAAAAAATGGGTAGAAATAAAAGATAAGGAGATATGGTTAAGAAATAATTGGAATTATTTAGAGGGGCAACAAAGGTTAAAGTTTTGCAGAATACGAGGAATCTCACAGAACAAGAATAGTCACAAATGCAGAATGCTAAAGATAAATCTGGATAATATGCATGAATTTAGAATGATTGCTGTTAAGCAACTGTTTTTGATAATATCCCCAGAGCACAAAAACTTTTAGCACAAAGTAGAAAGAGTTGTTTCCAAACTTAGAGAGCCTATAACAAGAAAAATAACCAGATATCCAGTAGAAGTTTAGAGATAATTTGGAATTTTTATGAAAATTTGTTTAAAGCAGAAACATGTGGAAATCAAGAAAGAACAGAAATGGAAATATCTATGGAAGACAATGTTGCCAAGTAACAGTTAAGATAGGAGAGAATGAGATAAAAATGGTGCTACAATTAATCTTCAGGAAAGTCTCCAGGAACAGATGGTATTCCTGTGGAAGTTGGAAGTTAGGAGGAAAGATAGTGATAAAGATAGAGACATTTTAGTTTAACAGTATTTTAAAAGGGGGGGGGGAGCCAACATCCTAAAAGAAGGCTGTGGTAGCTATAATACCTAAAGATTGTAAAGAACTATCAGATGCAGCTTCATACAGACAGATTTCAATTTTAAACCATGATTATAAAGTGTTTATGTCTATACTAGCTAAAAATGGTATAGATGTTGCCAAAATTAATAAATATCGATCAATGTTGTTTTGCTAAGGATAGGAAAACATTTGACAACAATAGAACTATGATGATCCAAAGGGAAGCAGAATGTAAAAAATACCATTGTTGTTGGTGGATCTTGATACACAGAAAGCATTCAACAGAATAAGGTTGGATTTTATGAGTGGGGTGATGGAAGCATTTGGATTCCCCGATACAATAATAAGGTTTAGTAGGATGATATATATAAGGGATTAAAGATAAGAATTGAAGGCTCCTCTCTGATAAGCTGTGTTTAATCAGAGGAATGAGAAAGGGTGTTCACTTTCTCTTTGTTATTAGCTTTATATTTAGAGCCACTGGCAAAAAAAAAAAAAACAAGGGGATCAGAAAAGCAAGGATATAATTGGTATGGTAATCAAGAAAAGTTGACTTTATTTGCAGATATTATTTTGTACCTGACAAATCCAGAAAAAGAAATTTTGGTGTTGCAGAATATTTTGAGACAGTTTCAAGTTTTTTTCAGGATATAAAATTAATGATGCTTAAACAAAGACTATAGCCCTAAATGATATGCCCACTCATGACTTATGTAGATCAGTATGTACGTATACCTTTAAGAAGCTTTCCATGGACTTGCGGATGTGTATGAATACTGAGCACATGCGAACCAGACTGCCATTTTGTAGAAGGTTGTAAGCATGCATGTATGTAATGGTCTGTCAGTTAATCAGTTTGTTTATATTTTATGATGCTGCTATCCATCCTGATGTGTTTCCATTTAATAAAGCATATAAACAAACTACTCCGCCTGTTCATCTTGAATCATAACATAGGGTGAGCAACATTGTGTCAGAATGGGATCCAGAATCAAGACCAAGATGCACTCAGTTAATGTTGGACGAATATAGAGGACTAGATCATCCCTATTGCACGTACAACTCGCAAAAAAAGGTCAGAAATGAATTCTAGGTACTAAAGCTTGCTTAAATGATTTCTTACTTGAAGAATATAAAACAAATCACTCAGAATGCTCAAAACAAATTTCTAGTTAAACGGAATGTCTGAAACTGCAGCATACAGATAAACAATATTCAAAATAGTTATGAAAATGTTTCCAATAATGTCCGAATCGCATAAAATGTATAAAATAAAGAAAATGACAAAAAATATTTGAAATAGTTATGAAAATGTTTGCAATAATGTCCGAATCGCATAAAATGTATAAAATAAGGAAAATGACTGCATTTTTATTCACTATGTGCTACTTTTTTGCATTACTTAAAGCTATTCAAGATATCCGAAGTATACAGAGTGTTTGCAAATTTTGTGTAGTATTACAGTGCAGTTAATTCAGAAAATACAACCATTTCTAAGCATATTTCACAAAATACACTATTTCGAAGAGTTTATTGTGCATTTGAATGTTATTACAAGTACTTGGTGTGTGTGCATGTTCATATATAATTACAAGGGCCATATTTGCAGTGTGTTTAAGCAAACATTGTAGGCATGGCTGAAGGATTTTGAAAACCTAGTCTACTTGTATTTGATAATATTGCAGAGAACTGGAGAGTGTTTCAGCAAGAGTACGATATTTTCATACAAGCTGCATTTTCTGATAAAGATGCACATACAAAGACATTTATTCTGCTTAATTTAGCTGGTTCAGAAGCCATAGAAAGAGAGCATTTATTTGTGTATGCACCTGTTCTGTTTGCAGGAGAGGGGGAAACATCATATAGTGGTACTAGCTGAGACAAGGGAGGACCCTGAGTGCTTAAAATGTAACTTTGAGAAATGTGTAACCCGCAAACAAATATTACAATGGAAAGGCCCTTGTTTTACACAAGGGATCAAAAGCCTTGTGAAACTTTTGCAGCATATATAACTGACTTGAGAAACAATGCTAACATGTGCAGATTTGCTGATTTAAGGGATGAGTTGATAAAAAAACAGACGTGTGTGGTATTAAAGATGATGTTGTGGGAAAGATTTTGCTTTGTGACAGTGATTTAACTTTGACTAAGGCCTCTGAGATTTGACAGATATATGAGCTAACAGAAAAGCACACAAATATGCTTACAAATGAGAAATGCATGCTTCCAGTATCTTCTAGTGCTCGTGTTGATAGTAGGCAGCACATGGTTAAAAGAAACAGGCCCAAGCACATGCCAGCAACTGTGACTCCTGTAACCGTCCCTGGGAAACCTCGTAGCCTTCTAGCAAATTTCAGAGCATGCACAGTCTCAGTAAAGCACAAGAGTGAGTCAGCAAGCTCAGAGCATGTTCCCTCGTTCAACCTCATAATCAACTATCATAACTGTGGTCAAGCTCAGAGCATGTTCCCTCGTTCAACCTCATAATCAACTATCATAACTGTGGTCAAGCTCAGAGCATGTTCCCTCGTTCAACCTCATAATCAACTATCATAACTGTGGTCAAGCTCAGAGCATGTTCCCTCGTTCAACCTCATAATCAACTATCATAACTGTGGTCAAGCTCAGAGCATGTTCCCTCATTCAACCTCATAATCAACTATCATAACTGTGGTCAAGCTCAGAGCATGTTCCCTCATTCAACCTCATAATCAACTATCATAACTGTGGTCAAGCTCAGAGCATGTTCCCTCGTTCAACCTCATAATCAACTATCATAACTGTGGTCAAGCTCAGAGCATGTTCCCTCGTTCAACCTCATAATTAACTATCATAACTGTGGTCAAGCTCAGAGCATGTTCCCTCGTTCAACCTCATAATCAACTATCATAACTGTGGTCAAGCTCAGAGCATGTTCCCTCATTCAAGCCTCATAATCAACTATCATAATTGTGGTGGTAATCATGTGTCTAAAAGAGAAAAGTGTTTAGCTTTTGGCTAGCAATAACACGGATGCAAAAAGTGGAATCATTTAAAAAGATTTTGTAAATCAAAACAGGCATATTCTTTTATTAAAAGAAAACATTCAAAGAAACAAGTTGATCATTTAGAAAGCTGTGACCCTACTTTTTATGCTGATGGTGTGTCTGTGCCTAATGAAACAGTTAATGCAGTAGATTTATGGGCAAAGAATGAAGTATTTTGCACTGTTCAGATAAATGGAAGACCCACAGAGCTCAAAGGTGACACAGGTTTAAAGTACAATGTTACGTCAGCAGAAACATTTGCTGGAGCATGTGCTGGCGAGAAGCTTGATTTGGCGAAGTGTGTGAAACTTGTAAAAGGCATGTACAGTCACTATTAGGCCTCAGAGACAGTTTGAAAATGGGACTGCTTCCATTTAATAAGGAAGTCCACCAAGTAAGGTTGAAAGACCAGTGTTCTAATTTCGCCCAGTCTATTTTCTTTACCTATGCTGATCTTTTCGAAAACTGCTTAGGCAAACTCCCAGTTGTGCACTCCATGAAGTTAGATCCTGTGTTCAGCCCAGTTGTCAGACCAGCCTGGAACATTCCAGTAGTTATGCAGAATAGAGACAAAGCTGAGCTAGATAAAATGGTGCAGCTAGGAGTAATTTGTCCAGCTGACAAACCAAATGAATGGGTATCTTCAATTGTAGTAGCTCATAAGAAAAACTTAGATGACATTAGAAGATTGTATTGATCCATGAGATTTGAAAAAAGCACTGAAAAGACCTCATCATCCAATGCGTACAGTCGAAGAAGTTGCTGCTCTTATGCTAAATGCCTCTTTTTTTCTGTTTTGGATGCAAAGAGTTCATTTTGGCAAATTTTGCTTGACCTAAAATCTTTATTTCTAACCACTTTCAGTACTGCTTTTGGCAGGTACAGATTTTTGAGAATGCCATTTGGGATAAATTCTGCCAGTGAAGTCTTCCAGCGTGCCATGGAACAAATTATTTCTGGTCATCTGTGTGCTATTATAGTAGATGACATTCTAGTAGGAGGTAAAGGTGAAGCCGAGCATGACAGAAACCTTAAGAAGGTTCTGGAAAGAGTATGTGAAGTAAATCTTAAGCTAAATCCTCAGAAGTGCAAGTTCAGGCTACAACAAGTTACTTATGTTGGTCATTTGTTTACCAGTTCAGGCTTACAAACAGATCTTTTCAAGCAAACAGCAATTCTTGAGATCCCAGTTCTAGACAATGTTCAGGCGCTACAAAGTTTTCTTGGCATGCTTAACTACCTAGGCAGGTTTATTCCAAAATTTGAGCCAACTTTCAGCACCACTCAGAGAGTTGACACACAAAGATGTGTCCTGGTCCTGGATAGAACAACACCAAAGAGCATTTGATGTCCTGAAACAGAGAATTGCCAGTCAACCAACTCTCAGATACCATGATGTACTTTCTTGAGATGCTTCAAAATTTGGTCTTGGTGCAGTCATTCTAAGAGGATAGACCAGTAGCCTATGCATCCAGAACTCTAACCCAAACAGAGAGGCAGTATGCCCAGATAGAGAAAGAACTCTTGGCAATTGTGTTTTCATGTTCAAAGTTCCATGATTATATTTATGGTTGGCCTACTATTCAAATTGAAACAGATGACTAACCCCTTGTCACTATTTTGAGAAAGCCTATGCATGCAGCTTCAGACAGATTGTAATGTATGATGTTGAAATTGCAAAAGTATAATTTCAATCTTGTCAATGCAAACTTCTTTATCTTGCTGATACTTTGTCCAGATCACCCAGAGACACCACTGAACAGCATGAAAATGAGAAACTTGATTTTGAAGTAATGGAAGTGAGAAATGTTTCTTCCACACATCTTGATGAGCTTAGAGGTCACACAGCCTCAGATCCAATTCTTCAGAAGTTCAACCACTTTATCAGTCAAGGATGGCTGTCAAAGCAATCTTGTTTACCTCATGACTTGCAACCATATTTTCCCTGCAGAGATGAGATTTTGTTTGACAATGGTATCATCATGAAAGGTCCAAAAGTGATTGTTCCAAAATCCTTACAACAAGAGTATATTACCATTCTGCATCGTGGCCACCCAGAAACTGATTCTACCAAAAGAAGGTTGAAAGGACTAGTATTTTGGCCTTCTATGTCAAAGGAATTTGAGAGACTATTTTCATCTTGTTCTGTATGTAATAGTTAGTACATAAGCCACATCAACAAAAAGAACAACTTCAGTTAAACCAGATTCATGAACTACCTCAGTCGACTGTAGCTACAGACGTGTCTATATCAGGTGAATGAAAAATCCGTTCATCGAATACAAAATGATCGAAACATCACGGAAATTGAAAATGGTATTATGGGGGGCTGCGCCCCCCCCCCCCACATACCTGCTAAATATATATTCTAACTCCAAGATCACACTACAGTGAGGAAAGGGCAAATACCCTAATCCTCACTGTACTGAGACCCCACAATAGCATTTTTGATTTCCGTGAAGCTTCGATCTTTACGTATTCGATGAATGGATTTTTCGTTCATCTGATATAGACCCCTACAGACATTCCCGAATGGAATGGTCAACATTATTTGGTGTTAGTAGACTCTTATTCAAGTTGTTTTGAGATTGACCTACTTCCTACTCTAGTGTCCAGTGCTGTCATCACTAAGTTGAAGCATCAATTTGCAGTCCATGGTAGTCCGCACAAAGTTATTTCTGACAATGGTACACAGTTTACAAGCCAGCAGTTCAAGAGATTTGCTGAAGAGTGGGACTTTATTCATGTTACAAGTAGCCCTGCGTATCCACAGTCAAATGGTTTGGCAGAACTTGCAGTTCAATATGCAGAACAGTTATTAGAAAAGTCAAAATGAGACAACAGCAATGTTGTTTGAATCTCCTAAATCTCAGAAATATTCCTTATGATAAACTTCTTGATTCATTTACACAAAGGCTTTTGTTGAGGCTAACCAGAACCACACTAGCAATCAGTAGCAATCTGTGGGTTCCCTGTGCTCAGAACAACAAAGCAGTGAGCGCTCAACTTATGAAAAGGTGTTTGTCCCAGACGTCCTATCATGACAAGTCCAGCAAACTGCTCAATCCATTAAGAGAAGGGGAGATAGTGAGGATGCAGACATCCAAAGGTTTAGATCGGATTGGAGTCATGAAAAGTGTATGCCCAGAGTTGAGACTGTACATTGTGGAATTACAAGGAGTTGAAGTTAGGTGGAATCAGAAACATTTAATATAGGTGTCCAAGCCTATATTGCAGCATCTTGGCTGTTAAAAAGACTCTAGATCTCAGACTGAGTTATCCAGTGTTCCAGTTCCAGAGGACATTCCAGCAAATATCCCTATTCCTGAGAAGATTCTCAAAACTCCTGAAAGATTGTTCACCAGTGACTATCCCTGTTGCTAAACCCAGTCCTCAGACCATGTTCCAGATACATGGCAACTTGGACATGAAGATTGTGTTTATTTCTCAGTGTCTGTATAATTGCATGTCTTTTTTAGATGTCATTTTATTCTGGGCAATTCACTAAAGAGGGAGGGTGTAGACCGGTATGTGTGTATACCTTTAAGAAGCTTTCCATGGACTTGCGGATGTGTATGAATACTGAGCACATGCGAACCAGACTGCCATTTTGTAGAGAGTTATAAGCATGCATGTATGTAATGGTCTGTCAGTTAATCAGTTTGTTTATATTTTATGTTGCTGCTATCCATCCCGATGTGTTTCCATTTAATAAAGCATATAAACAAACTACCCCACCTGTTCATCTTAAATTATAACATAGGACTAGCAACAACTTAGTTTAGCATTACCCATATTTATGGGGACAGAAAAAAAAAAGATGAAGTATTTAGGATTAAAACTGCTTCTGTTATTGCAGCTAAGGATATGTGTGAACAGACTAAACAGAAGGTAATACAAAACCCAAGAAACAGGAAGCTATTGTTTATGGATCTGGATAGTAAGATACAGGTAGTGAATGTTTTAGTCCTTCTCATTTTATATATGGGTCAGGTATATTTTATCAACCTGAGTAAAGTTGTGGAATGTAATTAATAAGGAGCTGAAGGACTGTATCTGGGAGGGAATAGGGCAAGAGTTAAGTGGGATAAGCTGATCCTTCAAATAGAACAAGATGGTTTAGGATTACCTGAAATGAAGGGATATTTTAGAGCTATACATTTAAAGCTCATATACGTAACACAAGCAGAAGGTTATAATTCAAAATGGAAAAAGACGATGATGATGAAGTGGGGGGGGGGGTCAAGAAATAAAGAGTGAGAGCGAGAGTGAGGTTATGGCTCTAAATACAAAGGTAATAAAGATTTTGGATGCAATCCTGAAGGAGAATGACAACCACCATGCTGAATATTATATTCATAAAGTAGAAGAAAGTATTCTAAGAACTAAGCCAATAGGGATGACTGCAAGTAGGAGTTACAGAAAATAGGCAAGAGGAGGAACTTTCCTGAGAAAACTGGTAGAGGAAACAGGGTATTAGGAGCAAATAACTAGAAAGAGAAAGGTAATTGAGCAGGATGAGTCCAAGAAGACATAGGTTCATAGGTAGGTACTAGGCTATCTTCCCGAGGGCATTTATAATCCTAGCCAGAGTGTGTTGGTTTTCGCCACCCCATTGATTAATTAACTGATCCTCTGTCAAGCAGAGCCAATGAAGTGATCCCAGGGGTATATTTTCTGTTACCCATCCACTCGTCAAGGTTTCTCTTGAAGAGTGTTAGTGAGGGGCTCTACCTGATGTCATTTGGAATTTTGCTCCAAAGCATGGGGAGTTTTTGTGACAGGAATTTATCCCCCCAGCATGTTCTATTTATTGTTGTGGTGAGATTTAGCTCACTAGAGCACGTGGCTTGCAGTGACTTGGATTTCTTTAGGTGGAGCATGTCCATCAATTCTGAGCTGGACATGGCTTTGTAAGTCAGGCAGAGATCACCTCTGAGTAAGCGATATGCCACTGAGTACAGCCAGAGTTTTTTCAGTCGGGCTGCATAGGACATATGTTTGAGACCAGTAATCCTCTTGGTGAGGTATTTTTGTGGTCTTTCCAGCTGTTGGAAGTGTCTTGTGAGGTACATCCCAAATGGGGCATTGTACTCTATGATGGGACTAATGAGTGACGAGTAGAGGGGCACTATAATCTCTTTATTTCTAGATGCGAACCCTTTAGTAATTAGATGGGCCACATTGAAGGATTTCCTAACTACTTTGGCAATATGATTGTCAAAGGAGAGATTGCTGTCTACCTGGGTCCCCAGATCTCTTATTACCTCTTCTGTATTAAGGGGGCTGCCACCTATGTGGTAATTCGTGGGTGTTTTGTTTTTCCCAAATGGGATGACTATGCATTTTTTGGCATTTAGCTTGAGGCCATGACTTTGACACCAGGTGTCCATCTCAGTAAGGCCCTTTTGGAGGATGTCCGTGCCAGCCGGAGAGTCAATTATGGCTCCCAGTTTGCAGTCATCAGCGAACTTGGTAGCCATAGTCCTCCTGTGTTTGCCTGTACTTCTGAGAAGTATATGCCGAACAGTAGGGGTCCCAGGATCGAGCCTTGCGGGACACCACTTGTGACTGGTTTAGAGTCGGACCTGGAGCCCACTAATCTTACCGTGTGAGTTCTGTCTGTAAGCCAGTTGGCAACCCATCTCATGTGACGTAGGGGTTTATGTTCAGGCTGGTGAGTTTTTCTGTAATACCCGAGTGGGGAATGGTGTCGAAAGCATTGGTAAGGTCAAGGTAGGCTGTGTGAATCACCTTTCCCTCATCTATGGCCTTGGTGACTGTCTCGAAGAAGTTAACCAGGTTTAGTAGGCATGATCTGCCATTAACAAAGCCAAACTGGGTTGGGTCAAGTGTTTGGTGGTTCCCAATGTCTTTGTCAATGAGTTCCATGATGATGCGCTCCATAGCCTTGCAGACTAGGCTAGTCAGGCTTATGGGCGATAGTTACCAGGGTCAGTTGTGGCCCCTCCTTTGTGGAGAGGAATAACTGTTGCTGTGCGCCATTCTATGGGCACATAGCCTGTGGAGAGGCTGAGGTTGAACAGCGTGTTTAGGTGGGGGGTTAGTTCATTCTGTAGTTCGTGCAAGACACAGCCTGGGACACCATCTGGTCCCATTGACGCTGTACTTTTGGCTTTTGAAAGGGCTGTTTTCACCTGTGCGTCTGTGATTTTTGGGAAACTACACTTTCCCCGTATTGTTGTGTGCCATTTTGGAGGTGAGAGGGGGGTGAAGTTTGCACTGAATCTATCTGCCAGGATATTGGCAATATCAGTCGGTTCAATATATTTTGTGCTATTTTGCACTAGTTCAGTGCATATTTGTGAGTTGCCACTTAGATTATTAACATAGCTAAAGAAGGATTTGTGGTTATCTTTTGAATCATTGGCTATTTTTCTTTCGAAGTTAGCCTTGGATGATTTCATGAGGGACCTTAGTTTCTTACTGATACAGATCAGGGATGTCTTTCCTTCTTGGGATTTGTTTTTTTTCTGAAATAGTTTCCTCCTTCTATTGTATAGCCTGTTTATTGCAGGGGTCCACCAAACTGGTTTCCTTCTCTTAGAGGAGTGAGTCTTGGATTTGCTAGGGATGGCATGATCCATGCATCCTTGTAGGTGCTCATAGAGTGCATTTGTAAAGGTTTCTGCATCTTGGGCAGCATTATCCTTTAGTGTGGGGGCTGCGAAACTTACCACCTCTGTCTTAAGTAAGGTGAAGTTTGCTTTAGAAAAGTTTTTTACTGTGGTTTCCTTAGCTGGGGGTGGTGGCGGGGTGTGGACATCCAGAGTGATTATTTTATGGTCTGATCTAACCAGTGATGGGTTGACCTCGGGTGTGGAACACTTGTCGCCCATGTTGGTGATGACCAGGTCCAATATATTTTCACCTCTGGTAGGGGAGTTTACCAGCTGATCCAGGGCATTTGAGTTGATGAATTCCAGGAAGCGCTGGGCCTGGGAATTTGTACTCGAGTAGTTTTCCCAGTGAATGGTAGGGTAATTGAAATCGCCCAATATCAGGGTGTTTGGTAGGACCTTCATGTTTTCCAGTGTCTGCAGAAAGGTGGAGTGGTGGTCCTGGGTCATGGAGGGTGATCTGTAGCAGGCCACAATTTACATTGCAGATTTGCCCAATGTTAGTTGCACATGGATGATCCCAGAGGTATCATGCTGCGCCACTAACCTGAAGGTGTAGGTATCCTTGATGAATATGGATACACCCGATCCTTTTGTGTTTCGGTCCGTGTTCTGTGGCCAGAATGTGTGGTATGAGTTGTAGCCCTGTAGTGCTGGGGTGCTCTCTGGAGCCTTGAACCAGGTTTCAGTTACTGCACAGATGTCAATGTTCTCCATACTAAAGAGTGCTCTGAGCATGTGCATTTTGAGATTTAAACTCCTGGCGTTGAGTAGCATAACCCTCAGTTTTTTGTTAATTGTGCTGTTTACGGAGGTGGGTTTGACTTTTGAGCCTTGCCTAAAAAAGGCACTATGTGGGCAGCAAGAGCCTTGGCCAGTATTCGAAAGCCTAGGGGTGACAGGTGCAAGCCATCTCTTGTGAAGCAATGCGGCTTGTCGAGCAAGTTGTCCCAGGCTGACAGTCACTGGATCCCCTTTGAATGACACCAGAACCTTAGCCAATTGTTGAAATTGATCATTTTTTCTTTATACTGAGGTATCATTCTCGGTGAGGGCAGGATGCTACTCAGGGTCAGGGTCATATCAGCCTGGGCTACATGATCAGAGAGCTCTTCCATGTCTCTTTTCATGTAGTCCAGGGAGGTATGTCTCAGGTCATTCACACCAACATGAACAATGACAGAGTCATATTTGTACTTGTTCTGGAGTGTCCTGAGTGCTTGTGTTATGTGGCGGATACTGACTCCTGACAGGCAGCTAACAGTAACCTTCTGCTTGTCCAGCCTAGTGAGTGGGACGTCAGTGTGCCTGATTATAGAGTCACCTATTACTAGTGTGTTAGGTATGTTATTTCGCCTTTAGGGCTGTGATTGTGCGGCACACTGATTTTGTGTTTTATGTGTTGTCTGGTTTGTAAAAAACACTAAAAAATGAAGAACAAACTGCTGTGTAAACAATAATGCCACAGGAACAACTCCAATGTAAAAACAAGGATGAGGTGTTTAATAAATAAACAGCATACACGACAATGCAGCATGACTGCTGCGAATCACAACAAATAAATGAAACAATAAATCCGGTGCAGTATTAAGCGCTTTTCGTCTGCAAAATAAACAGACTTCTTCAGATACTAACACACCATTCACACGTTACTTTAAATGTGATGCTGAGGTCACATGTTTAAAGTTCCACTTAAATTTAACACTTTGTATAATAAATATTAAAAACATTCAACAACATTATGTAACGTAAAATGTTATAAACATTAAAAATTGTCAACTGAAAGTTAAAAAGAAGATGAAAAACCCTACTAAATTGTGTGAATACTGTGTAACATCTGTTTACATAACCCAGTCGAGTTATACATATAAACATAGTCACTATTAATAATTACACACTACATAAGAATTTATTAAACAAGAGTACCTATAATTCAATTTATTCTTTTACTTTCTGTATCTTTTATATGAAAAGTATACAGTAATAAGTAGCAAGTTAAAGTAGTATGGCAGAGTCGTCGATAGTTTGGATGTAACATATACGCATAAAGACACATATTGTGAGATTATCACTGAAAACTATGTATAACCCGATTGGGTTATGTAAACAGATGTTACACAGTGTTCACACAATTTAGCAGGGTTTTCAACTTCTTTTTAACTTTCAATTGACAATTTTTAATGTTTATAACATTTTACAATGTTACATAATGTTGCTGAATGTTTTTAATATTTATTATACATACTTGTAACATTGATATAACGTGATGGTTTATTTAAGCCTACAATGTATGCTGTTTATTTATTAAACACCTCATCCTTGTTTTTACTTTGGAGCTGTTCCTGTGGCATTGTTGTCTGGTTTGTGACGGGAAGTGCAGGTTGTTTGGGCGTCTGCTTTGGAGGTCTCTGATGCTTTTGCAGGTTTTTATTTAAAGCCTCCGAGTATGATTTTGTGTATTTATGTGTATTTTTTGCCAGTGCTGTTTTAGTAGGTCTGTGTGCTGCTGGAGTTGTGGTGCAAGTGTTAACCTTCACCTCTTGACTGTCTGTTCCAGTCTTGGGTGGAGACAGCTTAGCTTCCAGTTTGGCTGTATAATTGCATCTCTCGCATATGTTAGTTTTTTTGTGGTAGGAGGAGAGGGTTGTCTGTGTACATGAGGCAGAATACCCAGATTCATCAGCTGGACTGGAGAGTGCACCTGAAGTTGCCCTTTGGTCATGCCTGAATAGTAAGGTGAGCTGCTTAGTCGCTTGGCTGGTGAGGGGTGAATAAAGAGCCTTGCCCTGCTGGGCAATCAGTGTCAGGGTATATCAGTGCTTGCTATTAGGTCTGAGCAAGTGCTGGGATTAAGATGCTTTTTGAGTGCTTAGGTTGAGAGTTAGACTAGTTTCAATGGAAAAAAACTGAAGAGGAGACTTAGTGGAGCCGGGAATAATTTAACTGTAGCTAACCGGCACTGCCCGGTGTGCAAAACCATGCAAACGCAGTTTTTATAGTAGGGAAATGAAAGACATAGAAATTAGCCCAAAATGGTCAATAAACTACTAACTTCTGGGCTGGAACCACTCCTCCAGTGACAGATAGGTTCCTCAAAGCTCCCCTCTCTCACAGGTGAACAGAGAAACTTCCTTCTATCCAAGTAAGGTATGGGCAACTCAGAAACTAGTATCGCAGCCCTGAATTCAGCAGTAGCCTGAAAACTGGGCTATACTAGCTTAGAAAGGTGGGAAACAATTAATTTTTTTTTTTTGTTATTTTGAAAAAATAAGGCAAAAACAGTAACAAATACACTTAAAACAGCTTTAAACTACTACAAACGATCAGAAAAGGCTTTTGCACTTTAGTGTGTAGCCTACAACAGTTAAACAAATTATTTAAACAAAAAACAACTTTTTAAAAGTGCAGACAGTCAAATAAGTACAATATGCGAAAAAAAACAAGCTTTTAAATCACAATAAATGCTGTAAAATCTGCGTTTAGGTGGAAAACAGTTAAGTACAGCAAGAAAATACAGAAAACTGATACTTAATCACTCCAAAGTCTCTCTCCTAAGCTAGAAGGCTTGTATCAGTTTAAGGCTTTCTAGTGCTACCAAGTAGGTTAGTTACAGGAAAGATGGGAAACAAGCGCAGATGTGGTCTTTTAAACCAGAAAGTTGAAAGAGACAGACAAACTGTCCAAATGGTCAATAAACTGCAATTTCTGGGCCAAGAACCTCTCCTCTCATGGTAGACAGGCTACCTAGTGCTTACCACTTCCACTGATAAGCTAGAAGGCTTTCCTCCAGCGCAGAAAGGCTTGCGGGGCTCAGAAGCTTACCAACAGCCCTGGATACAGAAACTCTGTATCAGACTAGGCTAGTTACAGGAAAGGTGGGAAACAAGCGCAAGTGCGGCTTTTAAACCAGAACATTGAAAGAGATGGAAAAACTGCCCAAACGGCCGCTAGCTACAATGTTTGGGCCAGGAACCACTCCTTTTGTGGTAGATAGGCTACTTAATGCTTACCAGTCCCACTGATAAGCTAGAAGGCTTCCCACCAACACAGAAAGGCTTGAGGGGCTCAGAAGCTTACAAAGAGTCCTGGAATACAGCAAATCTGTACCTGGACTAGACTAGTTACAGGAAAGATGGGGAACAAGTACAAACATAGGCTTTTAAGCCAGCAAGTTGAAAGAGATGGAAAACTGCCCAAACAGCAAAATAAACTACAATTTCTGGGCCAAAACTCACTCTTCCCATGGAGGATAGGCTACCTAGTGCTTACCACTCCCACTGATAAGCTAGAAGGCTTTCCTCCAACACAGAAAGGCTTGGGGGCTCAGAAGCTTACTAACAATCCTGGATACAGCAACTCTGTAACCGGATTAGGCTAGTTATAGGAAAGGCGGGAAACAGGCACAAGTGCAGCTTTCAAACCAGAAAGTTGAAAGAGATGGAAAAAAAACTGTTCAAACAGCCAATAGCTACAATTTCTGGGCCAGGGACCACTCCTCTTGTGGTAGATAGGCTACCTGATGCTTACCACTCCCACTGATAAGCTAGAAGGCTTCCCTCCAACACGGAAAGGCTTGGGAGGCTCAGAAGCTTACAAAGAGTCCTGGATACAGCAAATCTGTACCTGGACTAGACGAGTAACAGGAAAGGCAAGAAACAAGCACAAACACAGGCTTTTAAATCAGAAGGTTGAAAGAGATGGAAAAGCTTCCCAAACGGCCAATAAACTATAATTTCTGGGCCAGAAACCACTCCTCCTGTGAAAGATAGGTTACCTAGTGCTTAATACTCCCACTGATAAGCTAGAAGGCTTCCCTCCAACACAGAAGGGCTTGGGGGGCTCAGAAGCTTAGCAACAGTCTTGGATACAGCAAATCTGTACCTGGATTACACTAGTTATAGGAAAGGTGGGGACAAAATGCAAAACGGGCTTTTAACCAGAAAGTAGAAAGAGATGGAAAAACTGCCCAAACGGCCAATGAACTACAATTTCAGGGTCAAAACCCACTCTTCCCATGGTAGATAGGCTACCTAGTGCTTACCACTTCCACTGATAAGCTAGAAGGCTTCTCTCCAACACAGAAAGGCTTGGGGGGACTCAGAGGCTTACCAACAGTCCTGGATACTGCAAGTCTGTATCTGGACTTGATTAGTTACAGGAAAGGCAGGAAACAAGCTTAGATTTTTTTTTTACAGAAAAGCAGCTAAAACAGCAGTAAATACAATTCAAATTGTAGTGCAGGCCAGCACACCCGAGCGTGTAGCAATACTACGTCAAATACAGTTCAAATAAATGCAATTAAATTAACAAATGACTAAAAAACAAGTGCAGAAGGCAATAAATTAGAAGGCTACTAACAAGCAGTAATAAGTGCAGAGTAAGAGCGACTGAGCAGATAACAGCACGCAGAAGAGCAACTAAGACAGTTACAGTAAGAGCAGCTGAATAAAATATATATATATATATTTTTTTTTTTTTTGGGGGGGGGGCAGAGCAGGATTAAGAGGCTACATGGGTTGTCATTCCCAAATGCTCTCTTTGTACACAGTAGTAGTGCCTGAAATCAGAATATGATCTCACTGCACTCAGTTGAGTGAGCAAATGAGATGGGCCCAGAAGGAGTATCCAAATACAAATCTACAAGAGGGGCAGGCAGTTTCAAAGCCACCAGCATTAATACCAAAACAAGAACAGGGAGGGTGGGTGGAGAACTAAGTGGAGAGAGACAGCCACAACTTCAGTTGAGTTACTATTCAGTGAAAAACACCAACAAATAAATTAAGTACAGTGCTATATGCAAAAGAGCAGATAAAAGTGTATTTAAATTCACTTGTACATCCAGCTGATTTCAGGTAGATGCTGGCCGGCCTGTTTGGACTGTGGGCTAGAGACTGTCTTCCCTACCAGGGACCGATGTCCGAGTGTAGGCAAAGAGAAAGGGGTAAGGAAGTCTTAAGTGAAAGACCTGCTCTGGGGAGGTAGCAGAATCTAGGATAATTAGTGGGACATATAAAATATTACATGATAACGATACGAATCAATCAGAGGAGGTTAGAAAATAGTGGGAAAAAATATGGAAAAGCAAAATTTACATGAGAGCAAGGGTAGGACATATGTATGGCTTCCAAGTATGTAACAAAGTCCAGAAGGTTTATTATCTTTGCTTGAAAGTGATTATGTAGATATTTTTATACCCCACCAGACTTCGGTTACATATTGAAAGAAAGAAAGTTACAAAAAAGAAGGAAGGAAAAAAAATCAGCTTTCAGGATGTATAAATTACATTTATTAATCCAAATGTTCTGGTAGCTCGGCAGTTCGCCTAACACTGAAGACGAACTGCCGAGGTACCAGAACGTTTGGATTAATAAATGTAATTTATACATCCTGAAAGCTGATTTTTTCCTTCCTTCTTTTTCGTGGATGTTTTTTGGAATTGAAGAGTGGTGTGTTGGTGTGTTTTTTTCAAGAAAGAAAGTTACAAAGTGCGAACGCTCAGATGAGCGAAAATGCCGCAACTCGAAGTTTGTTTGTTTTTTTATCACAGTACAATGAAGATCGGAATATTTGCCCTTTCTTCACTGTAGTGCAATCTCTGAGCTGGAATATATATTTAGCGGTGGGGGGGGCACAGCCCCCACAATAACATTTTCGAGTTGTGGCATTTTCGCTGATCTGAGCATTTGCACTTTGTAACTTTCGTTCTTTCGATATAGACCCATAGACTTCGTAGCATTTTTCCTCAGGTAAATAGCAAATGTTGGAGTTGTTACTGGGAAGAAAGAGATAATTGGGAACATGTTTAGTGAATCTAATGAATTGACAGATTTAAAAAAAAACACTAGAGTACTCTCTCAGAAATATTAGGAGAGTAAGTGGCTGCAACCTAGGATATGATTTTTTTTTTTTTTTTGAGCTGGGACACAGGATCTGAATTGTCTAAACATGGGAAGGCCCTATTAAGTTTAATTCTGTGGCAGCCAAAAAAGCAGTTACTAAAAATGGAAATCAGAGTCTATACCAGCAGTATTTGAAGTATTTAATATTATAAGAGATTAAAGAAATGGAAGCAAGATCTTTAGAAAAGATAAAGACCAAGTTACATAGAAATAAATGGGAACTGTGGGAACAGTACATGCAGAATAATGTGCAGGAGGAGAAGGAGTGAGGCTTAAGAAAGCCATGAATTCAGCAATTTATGTAATGTTGGACTGGTGATAATCAAAAAAGAAGAAACGCTTTGTGTGTTGTGATGTATAATATATGTACAAAGGAAAATGCTGATATGTTTTGTTTTCTTTTTTGTTAAAGTATGTTTGCCTATGTTTTAAGTGATAATTTAATAAAGGTGTTTTAAAAATGTTCTACATTCAGTTTCTCCCTTCTACTAATTCACATCTTCTCCATCACCTGCCAACACTTCCCTCATTAAATAACTTCAAATATCTTCACTTCTCCACTCTTCATCCCCTATGTTAACACCTTTCTTCAAACTCCACCTTCATGACTTCTTACATCAACCTTTTCCTATTTCTCCTGCTATCTTTATAAATATTGAAAAAAAAAACGAACAAACTTGCAAGAATGAAAAAACAAACTCCTTCGAGCACAGAAAAAAGCCACCAACACTCGAACTCCAAAGCAGTAATAGCCACTGGAAATTGTCAATACTTTCGTTCAACAGACAATTTTTATTTCAAAGCTTTAAGTGCGAAAATTTACATGCACTTTTCGTCAGGGCTCCTGCCCCAACTTCATCAGAAAACACAAACAAACACCACTAACTAATACGCTAATATATAGGCAATTAAAACATCATTAATTGATTAATTTAAAGCAACCATTAAAACTATTGAATCTTTTAAAGCAACACCAGAAGTTGTTTAAACAACTTCAATAAGGGCACCAAAAAACATATACGCTCATGTAGCCCATTTGCTAAGCTTCTATTCTGTTAAAAATATTTGTGATGTTTATAAAGTACTGTATTAAAGTTAAAACCTGCTAAATGAAATGTGTTCCCTTAAATACATCTTGAGACTCAAAAACTTAGAGAGATGACATAGTGCTTATTGATAATATTTCAAAATTTCAACACCTTAACATTTCAATATTGAAATATTTTAAAGGTCAGTATTTAATTTTTGATAATGTTAGATATTTAATGTTTATAGACCATTAAATGACTGAAACAGAATAAAATAAAGTAAATAATGGACCCTTCCAATAACACACAAATAATTATTTATTTATTTATATATACATTTGATTTTTACTAACTCTATTTAGATTAATTTACAGTTCGAGAGTTAGTATATTAATTCAGTTCAGGTTGTAAGTGAAAGGGGTTTATTTATTATTTACTAGATCCAAACACAAAGTCTCATGGCTATGTTCTTAGTGATGTAATAACATACATAGAATTAACAAGTAACAAGCATTTTATATATATATAAAAAATTTTGTCTTTTTGGAATGCATGTTTCCAGAACGCATGTCCATACCACGCGAAATTGGATTAGACTATATGTACGCAAGCGCTTTGTGTTGTTAAAGTCAAAATGAATTGTTTCAGCTTAAACGTTTTTTAAGTATTAATGTGCTTTTTTAAGCGCAAATGTGTTTTAAGTATAAATGTTGGTTATGTATATAAATTATTTTAAGTACTAAGTTATGAAAGTACTAAACAGGTATAACGTAATTTAGTTAATTTTATGATGTATTTTTTATGATGTAGTTTTGATAAGTGTTTGACATGACATTTACTAGTCTAAGTTTCAATATGAATGCAGAAGGTCCACTTTAAAGTTTACTTTGGTATACCACTGTACCTGAAGCCTTTTGGCTACAGTAGCACAACATTTTCAACATTTTCAAGAATTAACGAATTAACTGATGAATATACTTAGCAGGTTTTAACTTTAATACAGTACTTTATAAACATCACAAATATTTTTAATAGAATAGAAGCTTAGCAAATGGGCTACATGTAGAGCGTATATGTTTTTTGGTGCCCTTATTGGAGTTGTTTAAACAACTTCTGGTGTTGCTTTAAAAGATTCAATAGTTTTAATGGTTGCTTTAAATTAATCAATTAATGATGTTTTAATTGCCTATATATTAGCGTGTTAGTAATGGCGTTTGTTTGTGTTTTCTGATGAAGTTGGGGCAGGAGCCCTGATGAAAAGTGCATGTAAATTTTCGCACTTAAAGCTTTGAAATAAAAATTGTCTGTTGAACGAAAGTATTGACATCATTTCCAGTGGATATTACTGCTTTGGAGTTCGAGTGTTGGTGGCTTTTTTCTGTGCACGAAATATTGAAAAAAAAATTGTAAACACTTAACATGACTGTGCTGTATTTCTTTAAATTTCATTTACTGCTGCAGTTTTTTCATGTTACTGTTTGATTGTAACTTACATAATACCACTAGCTTGCATTGCCATTTGTTACTATGTTATGTTCATATATGTTTTCAGTTCACCAGTTGAAACTATCTTGTTTCATTCCGTATTCAGTCATTTGGAATGTAACCCTGCATAGGTTGAAATATGGAGAGTTTGGATAATCACTCTAGCCTAGACAGCAAATTTTACATAAAATAAACAAAATTAATTTACAGATAAATGTATGCGTCCGCATGTGGGTGTATTTGTGTGCATGTTTGTGTGTTCAAGATGTTAGTCCTTACACAATAATATAACTTTGACATTTTCCATTAAGATTACAAAATCTAAGTGAATTTAAAGTCCTAAAATGTATTTGTAGGAACAATAGAAACAAAGCTGGGAAAGAACAGAACAGAAGCAGAAGCCAAACGATATTTGGAAGAAAAAGAGAGGCTTGAAAGAGAAAAAGAAGAAATCCGTTCTGTACTGGCAAACTTGAAGAAACAGAAAAAGGATCTAAAAGAGGCAGCATCAGTGTGCACAGGTAATGATATGTGTGGAATGCTATGGTAACAGTATCAGCATGCACAGGTAATGATATGTGCAGGAATGCCATGGTAGCATCAGTGTGCACAGGTAATGATATGTGCAGGAATGCTATGATAACAGCATCAGGTGTGCACAATATGTGCAGGAATGCTATGGTAACATCATCAGTGTGCACAGGTAATGATATGTGCAGGAATGCTATGGTAACAGCATCAGGTGTGCACAGGTAATGATATGTGCAGGAATGCTATGGTAACAGTATCAGTGTGCACATGTAATGATATGTGCAGGAATGCTATGGTAACAGCATCAGGTGTGCACAGGTAATGATATGTGCAGGAATGCTATGGTAACAGTATCAGCGTGCACAGGTAATGATATGTGCAGGAATGTGATGGTAACAGCATCAGGTGTGCACAGGTAATGATATGTGCAGGAATGCTATGGTAACAGCATCAGGTGTGCACAGGCAACAATATGTGCAGGAATGCTATGGTAACAGCATCAGGTGTGCACAGGTAATGATATGTGCAGGAATGCTATGGGAATAGCATCAGTGTGCACAGGTAATGATATGTGCAATAATGCTATGGTAACAGCATCAGTGTGCACAGGTAATGATATGTGCATGTATGTGATGGTAACAGCATCAGGTGTGCACAGGTGATGATATGTGCAGGAATGCTATGGTAACAGCATCAGTGTGCACAGGTAATGATATGTGCAGGAATGCTATGGTAACATCATCAGTGTGCACAGGTAATGGTATAAGCAGGTGTGTGATGTTAACAACAACAGTGGACACAGGTAATGGTGTGTGATGTTAACAGCATCAGTGTACACAGATAATAGTATATGCAGGGATGCCATAGTAACAGCATCAGTGTAGAGAGGTAATGGTATGTGCAGGGATGATATGGTAACAGCATCAGGTGCACACAGGTAATAGTATCTGCAGGAATGCCATAGTAACAGCATCAGTGTAGAGAGGTAATGGTATATGCAGGGATGCTATGGTAAAAGCATCAGGTGTACACAGGTAGTGATATGTGAAGCAATGTGATGTTAACAGCATCAGGTGTGCACAGGTAATGATATGTGTAGGCGTGTGATGGTAACAGCATCAGTGTGCAGAGGTAATGGTATGTACAGGTATGTAATAGTAACAGCATCAGTGTGCACAGATAATGATATGTATGGGTATGTGATAGTAACAGCATCAGGTGTGCACAGGTAATGGTATGTGCAGGTATGTGATGGTAACATCATCCATGTGCACAGGTAATGGTATGTGCATGTGTGTGATGGTAACAGCATCAGTGTGCACAGGTAATGATATGTGCAGGAATGTGCTGGTAACAGCATCCGGTTTGCACAGGTAATGATATGTGCAGGAATGCTATGGTAACAGCATCAGTGTGCACAGGTAATAATAAGTGCAAGTATGTGATGATAACAGCATCAGGTGTGCACAGGTAATTGTATGTGCAGTTGTGTGATAGTACCAGCATCAATGTGCACAGGTAATGGTATGTGCAGGTGTGTGATGGCAACAGCATCAGTGTACACAGGTGATAGTATGTGCAGGGATGCCACAGTAACAGCATCAGTGTAGAGAGGTAATGGCATGTGCAGGGATCTGATGGTAACAGCATCAGGTGTGCACAGGTAATTGTATGTGCAGCTGTGTGATGCCACAGTAACAGCATCAGTGTAGAGAGGTAATGGCATGTGCAGGGATCTGATGGTAACAGCATCAGGTGTGCACAGGTAATTGTATGTGCAGGTGTGCAATGTTAACAGCATCAGTGTGCACAGGTAATGGTATGTACAGGTATGTGATAGTAACACCATCAGTGTGCACAGATAATTGTATGTACAGGTATGTGAAAGTAACAGCACCAGGTGTGCACAGGTAATGGTATGTGCAGGTATGTGATGATAACACCATCAGGTGTGCACAGGTAATGATATGTGCAGGTATGTGATTGTAACAGCATCAGTGTGCACAGGTAATGCTAGGTGCAGGTGTGTGATGGTACCAGCATCAGTGTGCACAGGTAATGGTATGTGCAGGTGTGTGATGTTAACAGCATCTGTGTACACAGTTAATAGTATGTGCAGTGATGCCATAGTAACTGCATCAGTGTAGATAGGTAATGGTATGTGCAGGAATGTGATGGTAACAGCATCAGGTGTGCACAGGTAATGATATGTGCAGTTATGTGATGGTAACAGCATCGGTGTGCACAGGTAATGGTATGTGCAGGTGTGTGATGGTAACAGTATCAGTGTGCACAGGTAATGGTGTGTGCAGTTGTGTGATGGTAACAGCCTCAGTGTGCACAGGTAATGGTATGTGCAGGGATGCTATGATAGCAGCATCAGGTGTGGAGTGCACAGTTAATGATATGTGCATGTATGTAGTGGTAACAGCATCAGTGTGCACAGGTAATGGTGTATGCAGGTATGTGATGGTAACAACATCAGGGTGTTCTGGTATTGACATGGGCAAAACTGAAAGGTGTCTGTGCAAACAAATATATGAACACATATATGACATTAAGAAGATAAATTTCAACAATGCTTTATATAAACATTTATCATCAAGTGACCATTGTAATCAATTTGGGTTTGCAATTTTAAAGCATGTGAATATTAATTCACAAGGTGGAGACTGGCATCAAAATTGGAACACAGAGAAATGTCATGGCAGTTGAGACTCAATGCTACTGAACTTCCTAGTTTAAAAGAATGTGTTTCAATACAATCTGTGCTGAAATATAGATGTGATAAATTATAGTTATCTGTAGGCTTTACAGGTATTTATTACATAAAAATTGTTTTACATTTTTTACATATAAAATGGGATATTGCAACAATTGTTACATGTATAGAGATTATTTGATGCTTTTGGGTTTTTTGTGATCTGTTGCTTTAAATTAATTTTGGATTTGATTTAAACTATTTCATTAATTTGATCACATGATGGATATTCTATACAAGGAAGTGAATTTGCTCAAATTGCCATTCTGATGAAATCCCATGTTCCAGGGACAAAACACTTAATGTTTTTATGTGAATGTTCTTATCTGATGCCTCCTAGTATTAAATAGTCTGTTTTTCTTCCGGTGGAGTCCTATGTTTTGTGATCCTGTACACCCAATGTTCAGAGTTTTGGTTATTAGTTTCTTTTTTGAATGTTGCTCTGTTTCTTTTTTAATAACTAAGATGGTGTACACAAGGAATAGCTTGCTCAGGAAAGCCATAGTGGAATCATCAGCATGCACAGGTAAAGATATGTGCAGGAATGCTATCATAACAGCATCAGTGTACAGAGGTAATGGTATGTGCAGGAATGTCATGGTAACAGTATAACTGCGCACAGGTAATGGTATGTGCAGGAATGTGATAGTAACAGTACCACTGTGCACAGGTAATGGTATGTTCAGGAATGTTATGGTAACAGTATTCCTGTGCACAGGTAATGGTATGTACAGGAATGTCATGGAAACAGTATAACTGCGCACAGGTAATGGTATGTGCAGGAATGTCATAATAACAGTATCCCTGTGTACAGGAAAAAGGTAAGTGCAGAAATGTCATGGTGATAGTACTGCGCACATGTAATGGTATGTGCAGGAATGTCATGGCAACTATCCTTGTGCACAGGTAATGGTATGTGCAGGAATGTCATGATAACATTATCACTGCGCACAGGTAATGGTATGTGCATGAATGTCATGGTAACAGTATAACTGTGCATAGGTAATGGTATGTGCAGGAATGTCATGGTAACAGTATCACTACACACAGGTAATGGTATATACAATAATGTCACAGTAACAGTATCACTGTGCACAGGTAATGGCATGTGCAGGAATGCCATGATAACGGTATCCTTGTACACAGGTAATGGTATGTGCAGGAATGTAATTGTAACAGTATCCCTGTGCACAGGTAATGGTATGTGCAGGAATGTCACAGTAACAGCATAACTGCTCACATGTAATGGCATGTGCAGGAATGCCATGATAACAGTATCAGTGTACACAGGTAATGGCATGTGCAGGAATGTGATGGTAACAGTATCTGTGTATGTGATGGTAACAGTATAACTGTGCACAGGTGTGCAGGAATGTGATGTTAACAGTATAACTGTGCACAGGTATTGTTATATGCAGAAATGTCATGGTAACACTATAATTGCACACAGGTAATGGCATGTGCAAAAATGTCATGGTAACAGTTATCACTGTGCACAGGTAAGGGTATGTGCAGGAATGCTATCATAACAGCATCAGTCTACACTGGTAATGGTATGTGCAGGAATGTCTTGGTAACAGTATAACTGCACCAGGTAATGGTATGTGCAGGAATGTCATGGTAACAGTATAACTGCACACAGGTAATTGTATGTGCAGGAATGTCATGGTAACAGTATCAGTGTACACAGGTAATGGTATGTGCAGGAATGTCATGGTAACACTATCACTGTTCACAGGTAATGGTATGTGCAGGCATGTCATGGTCACAGTATAACTGTGCACAGGTAATGGCATGTTCAGGAATGTCATGGTAAGGAGAGAGTAAGGAGAGAGTTACAGTAAGCTGCCTGTCGGGTGCTAGAATCCGCCACATAACGCAAGCACTCAGGTCTCTCAACAACAGGTACAAATATGACTCAGTCATTGTCCACGCTGGTGTAAACGACCTGAGACGTACCTCCTTGGACTACATGAAAAGAGACATTGAGGAGCTCTCTGATTATGTAGCCCAGGCAGGTATGACCCTGACCTTGAGCAGTATCCTACCTTCACCAAGAATGATGCCACAATACAGAGATAAGATGATCAGCTTTAACAATTGGCTTAAACTCTGGTGTCATTCAAAGGGGATCCAATGTCTGTCTGCCTGGGATGACATGCTGGACAAGCCACGCTGCTTGAAGGGCGGCTTGCACCTGTCACCCTGGGATTCGGATATTGGCAAAGGCTCTTGCCACCCCATAGTGCCTTTTTAGGCAAGGCTCAAATTCTAAACCTACCACCCTAGAACACAAAAAGGAAAAAACTAAGGGTAATGCTGCTCAATGCCAGAAGTCTAAATCTCAAAATGCACGCACTCGAGGCCCTTCTCAGTATGGAGAACATTGATGTCTGTGCTGTGACAGAAACCTGGTTCAAGGCTCCTGAGAGCACCCCAGCACTAACAGGTTTTACCTCATATCATGCGTTCCGGCCCCAAAATCCGGACAATACCAAGAAAGGAGGGGGGGTATCCATATTCATCAAGGACACCCACACCTCAAGACTGGTGGCAATGCACGATGCATCGGAGACCATCCAGGTGCAATTAACCATAGGCAAGACTGCTCTGCAAATTGTAGCATGTTACAGGCCACCCTCACAAACTCAGGAACCTCACATGGCTTTCCTGAAAACACTGGAGAGGATAAATGTATCTCCAAACACCATCATACTAGGTGACTTCAATTACCCTAATATAGACTGGGAACATTACTCAAGCCCAAACACCCTAGCCCAAAAGTTCTTGGAATTCATAAACTCAAATGCCATGGAACAACTAGTCACCATCCCCACAAGAGGAGAAAACATACTTGATCTCATCATCACGAACATGGGAGCACAATGTTCAACACCGGAAGTATACCCCTCACTGGTGAGATCAGATCACAAACTAATCTTGCTGGAGGTCCTCATCCCACCCCCACCTGAAATAAAAAAGACCACAGTAAAAAACTTCTCGAAAGCCGACTTCACACTTCTAAGGACTAGTGCGGTCTCCTTTAAGGCCCCGAGCGCGGAAAACAGTACTCAAGCCGCTGAATCACTTACAAATGCCTTCTACCAGCACCTGCAGGACTGCATGGATAAGGCAATCCCAAGCAAAACAAAGACTCTTTGTACCAAGGGCAAGCGTCCAGTCTGGTGGACCCCAGCCATAAACAAACTCTACAACAAAAGGAGGAAGCTACTACAAGATAGAGCAAAATCCTTAAAAGGTAAGACACCTTTGATCACTATAAGTAAAATCTAAGAGCTCTCATAAAATCATCCAAAGCAAATTTTGAGAGAAAAATAGCTAAAGACTCAAAAGACAATCATAAGGCCTTCTTTAGCTATGTTAGAAACCTGGGAGGAAACTCCCAGATATGCTCAGAACTAGTTCAAAATGATGTGAAGATTACTGATCCTACAGACATTGCCAACATACTGGCTGACAGGTTCAGTGCAAACTTCTCCCCTCCCAAAAGGAGAGATATCTATACCAAATGGTTGCAGCCCCCCAAACATCTCAAACGCCCAAGTGAGAACTGCTCTCTCCAAAGCAAAAAACACAGCATCCATGGGACCTGATGGTGTTCCAGGCTCTGTGCTCTACGAACTCAACGAGGAATTAAACCCACAGCTAGGACAGCTGTTTAATCATAGTCTCACCTCTGGATATGTACCCAGGGAGTGGCGCACTGCGACTGTGGTCCCACTTCACAAAGGCGGTGCCTCCACAGACCCTGGAAATTACCGGCCCATTAGCTTGACAAGTCTTATCTGCAAAGCCATGGAGAGGATCATAATGGACCTCATAAATAAAGACATAGGGAATTTGCAGACTTTGGATCCAACCCAGTTTGGCTTTGTCAAAGGCAGATCATGCCTTTTAAACTTGGTTGACTTTTTTGAAACAGTCACCAAAGCCATTGATGAGGGAAAGGCAGTCCATACAGCCTACCTCGATCTGGCGAAGGCCTTCGATACAATACCCCACTCGGGTATCATTGAAAAACTCATCAGCTTAAATGTTAACCCATACATCACAAGATGGGTTGCAAACTGGCTGAGTGACAGAACCCACAGGGTCAGAGTTGCTGGCGCCATGTCAGACTCAAAGCCTGTCACAAGTGGTGTCCCACAGGGCTCAGTCCTGGGCCCACTCTTGTTTGGCATCTACTTTTCTGAAGTACAAGCAAACACAGGAGGGTTATGGCTGACAAAGTTTGCAGATGACTGCAAACTGGGCGCCGTAGTCGAAAACACATCTGACACAGATATCCTTCAGAAGGGTCTCACAGAAACAGATGACTGGTGCCAGAGCCATGGCCTAAAGTTAAATGCCAAAAAATGCATAGTCATACCCTTCGGGAAAAACAAGGTTACCCCTAGCTACAATATAGGTGGTAATCCTCTGAGCACAGAAGAAGTTATCAGGGACCTGGGGACCCAGGTTGACAGTAGCCTGTCATTCGACACCCATGTAGCTAAAGTAGTTAGGAAGACCTTCTACATTGCCCACCTTATCATGAAGGGATTCACATCTAGATCAAGGGAGGTCATAGTCTCCCTATACTCTTCACTCATCAGACCAATGATGGAGTACAATGCCCCATTCGGAATGTATCTGACCTGACACTTGCAGCAGCTGGAGAGGCCACAAAAGTTCCTCACCAAAAGGATAAAGGGTCTCAAAAATCTGTCCTATGCTGCCCGACTGAAAGAACTCCAGCTCTATTCAGTCGCCACCGCTTGCTCAGAGGTGACCTTTGCCTGACATACAAGGCCATGTCAAACCCAGATTTGATGAATATGCTTCACCTCAAAAAATCTAGATCTGTCAGAGCCACAAGGGCGGGAGACTTAAACCTCGACACGGCTATTAATAGGACGTGCTGGAGAGATAGATTCATCACCCAAAGACTCCCTATGCTGTGGAACAAAATCCCGGTATATGTGAGGCAGAGCACCTCGCTGGCCTTGTTCAAGAGAAATCTTGACCAATGGATGGGAGATCGCAGATATACCCCAGGGATTACCTCAGTGTCACTGCTAGACAGATGCACAGCAAAATAATGGGTATAGTTCCCCATACTAAAGGGGTGGCGTAAGCCACAAAACTATGGGCTAGGCTTATAAATGCCCTCGGGCAGATAGCCTAGTATGAACCTATGAACCTATGAACCTATGAACAGTATCCCTGTGCACATGTAATGGTATGTGCAGGAATGTCATGGTAACAATATCACTGTGCACAGGTAATGGCATGTTCAGGAATGTCATGGTAACAGTATCAGTGTACACAGGTAATGGTATGTGCAGGAATGTCATGGTAACACTATCACTGTTCACAGGTAATGGTATGTGCAGGCATGTCATGGTAACAGTATAACTGTGCACAGGTAATGGCATGTTCAGGAATGTCATGGTAACAATATCACTGTGCACAGGTAATGGTATGTGCAGGAATGTCATGGTAACAATATCACTGTGCACAGGTAATGGCATGTTCAGGAATGTCATGGTAACAGTATCAGTGTACACAGGTAATGGTATGTGCAGGAATGTCATGGTAACACTATCACTGTTCACAAGTAATGGTATGTGCAGGCATGTCATGGTAACAGTATAACTGTGCACAGGTAATGGCATGTTCAGGAATGTCATGGTAACAATATCACTGTGCACAGGTAATGGTATGTGCAGGAATGTCATGGTAACACTATCACTGTTCACAGGTAATGGTATGTGCAGGCATGTCATGGTAACAGTATAACTGTGCACAGGTAATGGCATGTTCAGGAATGTCATGGTAACAATATCACTGTGCACAGGTAATGGTATGTGCAGGAATGTCATGGTAACAATATCACTGTGCACAGGTAATGGCATGTTCAGGAATGTCATGGTAACAGTATCTCTGTGCACAGGTAATGGTATGTGGTGGGATGCCATAGTAACAGTATCAGTGTACACATTTAATATAGGAATGTCATAGTAACAGTATCAGTGTGCACAGGTAATATAATAATGTCATAGCAACAGCAACAGTGTGCACAAGTAATTGTATTTGCATGAATGCTGTTTGTACAGGTAATGGTATGTGCAGGAATGACATCGTAACAACTTGCATCCTTTCTAAGTTTAACTCAGAAATGTTCATTACTATATTGTCATCGATTAACTGGAACTTTCTAAAAATCCTTCCCTTAGGCAATGCTGTAAATAAATTCAGTACAACTTTGCTAAATATCCCAAATATCTTTGCACCTCCTAGAAGGAAGAGAGTAAAAACAAATAATGCAATCTGTCTATGCAAAAGCAGTAGAAAGCTAATTACAAGACAGAGAAAAAAGCAGGGAAAGAATAGCCAAAATATAAAATGTTTCAATATCTTGAAAACTTCAGAAAGTTTCACAATCATATTAAAAAGCAAATAAATAATGTCAGACTATACTATAATAACTTTCTGAATAATACTCAATACAACCCTAAAAATTTTGGACATCCATTAATGAAATCTTGCATCCCAGCCAAAACTTCAACCCAAACCCAAACCCCCTCAACCGATAACTCACCACTCAAAACTACACTACAATTCAACTCTTATTTCATAGATGCCAAGGGTTCCTCAGCACCTACTCCCAACGCTGCCCAACAGCCACATATCACCACATCCACTTTCACCTTCAAACCTGTGCCCACATCCTGTATAAAATTACTCTTAAACAAACTTAAAACATGCTCTTCTTCAGGTGATGACCTTCCAAGTGAGTACCTAAAAACAGTAGCCAATAGCATTGCCTAGCCTGCATCAATCCTTATATATAATCCAATCCAAGAATCCCGCATTCCCTCTCTCTAGAAAATTACAAAGGCATACATCTGGAGAATTTCTCCCCAGGCCTTTGCTGAAAATTGTCTCATTCCAAGTCGGACTTTCCTGGTAAACAAATATTAAATAAATATATAAAAATGTCATACATTATCCCTGTGCACAAAGGAGGAAATTCAACAGACATTAATAACTTTAGACCTATAGCAGCAATCTTATCTCCCCTCACCAAAAATTGCTAGGCTATCTCTTGCAGGAAGAACTCCTATCCCCAACACAACATGGCATCCATCCTTCCCATGGTACTAGCACTGCCCTTCTAACCTATAAAGATGCTGTCAATAAAGCTAAACATAAGAGCAAACTATTCCTCATTTCTAGACTTGTCTAAAGTCTTCAACACAGTTTGTCACAGCAAACTTCTACTTCAAATGTCCGCACTAGATCTCTTTTAGCCCACCCTTCTGTGGTTAAAAATCTACCTGCCCAATAGGTATCAGTCAGTAAAATGGCACTCCATACTCTCTCCTTACCTCCCAGTCACCACTGGTGTACCATAAGGCTCTATCCTTGGCCCACTTCTGTCTAACATTTTCACCAACATCCTCTATACATCCACACAACAGGCCACCCTATTACAATACACAGATGATTCCACTCTCAATTGCACATTTGACAACATGGTACACCTCCAAAAACTTACTCAGGAAGCTTTAACAGCCACTGAAACATGGCTTCATAACTCACAACTCATGTTCAACTCAAAAAGACCAAACTATTACTTTTTTCCACAAATCCCTCTGTTATGAAAATAACAAAATATAAGTCCTCTCTCTTGGTAATACAACCACTGAAGTCACTTCTCATAGCAAATTGTTAGGATGATAGTAGATGATAATCTTACATTCGACCTGCATATACAAAATAGCATAAGAAAAAGTAATCAAAAACTAGGGATGCTGTATAGAGCCAAAAACATTCTTATTCTCACAACTAAATCTAAACTTGCCACTACACATCCCTTCCCCACACTTCTTTATGGTGTTTCCATCCTTACTAACCTCCAGGCTTCACAAAAATTAAAACTTGAATAATGCTATAATAAAGTTGCTGAATTTGAAGCAAATACCGCTTTCAGA
Source organism: Protopterus annectens (assembly GCF_019279795.1). Classification (NCBI taxonomy): domain Eukaryota; kingdom Metazoa; phylum Chordata; order Ceratodontiformes; family Protopteridae; genus Protopterus; species Protopterus annectens. The sequence continues at coordinate 84,447,389 of NC_056748.1, read as the reverse complement.
ACCCACCACTGTACAGCACTGAAAAGCCTAAATTCTTTAGAACTGTCTCATCAACTAACAAATACACAACTTCTTACCACCCAAAAAATGATCAGCCATCCATCTGCCTGCCCAGTATTAAAAAACTGTTCTACGCAACTATGTTCAATCGATTATTGCAATCCAGTGACAAAAAACTCCTGTCTGTCTACAAACCTGTCAAATCTGCTGGGCACTGTCTGTACTAGTACAAGGTTGCTAAGGCCTGGAACTCCTTACCTGTAGCCATCAGGTGAATATCCTCCCTCCCATCTTTCAGAACCACTCTGAAAGACTTTCTAGCTAAAATCTGCTTCTGTTCTTACTAAAAACTAGAATAAACTCTATCCCTAAATAAGAACAAGTACCTTTTTATTCTTTATACCTCAGTGCTCTCCCTTTGTCACTTACTTCTTTACATCTATCACATTCTCTTCCCTGTCTTATGGTAATACTCTTGTTTTTCCCTCACTTCCTATTACAATTCATGTTTGTATTGGACTAATTTAACTTTAACCTCTCTACAAAACGTCTAAAATTTCTCTAAATATTAAATGATTTTCATATAACTTGTATCAATTCTTAACCAATGTTTTTATATTATGTCTAATTTATTATAATTATTTAAACTGCAGATGTTTTTGTTTTGTTGTTGAAATTTTTAAAATTATTGTTCTTAAAATGTTTTGTAATAATTTAGAGCTTTTCTCCTCGGGCCTCCCAGTAATCAAATGTCAATAAATAAATAAACAGCATCAGGATACACATACAATAGTATGTGCTGGAATGTCATGGCAACAGCATCAGTGCAGTAATGGTATGTGCCTGGATGCCATGGTAACAGTACAGTATCAGTGTGCATAGGTAATGGTATAAGCAAGAATGGCATGGTAACAGTATCAGTGTACACAGGTAGTGGTATGTGCAGGAATGCCATAGTAACAGCATCAGTGTACACAGGTAGTGGTGTGTGCAGGAATGACACAGTAACAGTATCAGTGTACACAGGTAATGGTATGTAAAGGAATGTCATGGTAGCACAGGTAATGGCATGTGCAGGAATACCATAGTAACAGTATCAGTGTACATAGGTAATGGTATGTGCAGGAATGCCATAGTAACAGTATCAGTGTACACAGTTAATGGTATCTGCAGGAATCCCATAGTAACAGTATCAGTGTACACAGCTAATGGTATGTGCAGGAATGCCATAGTAACAGTATCAGTGTACACAGGTGATGGTATGTGCAGAAATCCCATAGTAACACTATCAGTGTACACGGAAAATGGCATGTGCAGGAATCCCATAGTAACAGTATCAGTGTACACAGGTAATGGCATGTGTAGGAATCCCATAGTAACAACATCAGGTAATGGTTTGTGCAGGAATGCTATAGTAACAGTATCAGTGCACACAGGTAATGGTATGTGCAGGAATGCCATAGTAGCAGTATCAGTGTACACAGGTAATGGCATGTGTAGGAATCCCATAGTAACACTATCAGTGTACACAGGTAATGGTATGTGCAGGAATGCCATAGCAACAGTATCAGTGCATACAGGTAATGGTATGTGCATGAATGCTATAGTAACAGTATCAGTGCACACAGGTAATGGTATGTGCAGGAATCCCATAGTAGCAGTATTAGTGTACACATGTAATGGTATGTGCAGGAATGCCATAGTAGCAGTATCAGTGTACACAGGTAATGGCATGTGTAGGAATCCCATAGTAACAGTATCAGTGTACACAGGTAATGGTATGTGCAGGAATGTCATAGCAACAGTATCAGTGCATACAGGTAATGGTATGTGCAGGGATGCCATAGTAACAGCATCAGTGTATGTAGGTAATGGTATGTAAAGGAATGCCATGGTAACACAGGTTAGGGTATGTGCAGGAATCCCATAGTAACAGCATCAGTGTACACAGCAAATGGCATGTGCAGGAATCCCATAGTAGCAGTATCAGTGTACACAGGTAATGGCATGTGCAGGAATCCCATAGTAACAGTATCAGTGTACACAGGTAATGGTATGTGCAGGAATGCCATAGCAACAGTATCAGTGCATACAGGTAATGGTATGTGCAGGAATCCCATAGTAACAGTATCAGTGCTCACAGGTAATGGTATGTGCAGGAATGCCATAGTAACAGTATCAGTGCACACAGGTAATGGTATGTGCAGGAATCCCATAGTAACAGTATTAGTGTACACAGGTAACGGTATGTGCAGGAATTCCATAGTAACAGTATCAGTATACACAGCAGATGGTATGTGCAGGAATGTCTTGTTAACAGTATCAGTGTACACAGGTAATGATATGTAAAGGAATGTCATGGCAGTACAGGTAATGGCATGTGCAGGAATGCCATAGTAACAGTATCAGTGTACACAGTTAAAGGTATTTGCATGAATGCAATAGTAACAGCATTAGTGTATGTAGGTAATGGTATGTAAAGGAACGCCATGGTAACACAGGTTAGGGTATGTGCAGGAATCCCATAGTAACAGCATCAGTGTACACAGGTAATGGCATGTGCAGGAATCCCATAGTAACAGCATCAGTGTGCACAGGTAATGGCATGTGCAGGAATCCCATAGTAACAGTATCAGTGTACACAAGTAATGGCATGTGCAGGAATCCCATAGTAACAGCATCAGTGTGCACAGGTAGTGGTATGTTCAGGAATGCCATAGTAACAGTATCAGTGTACACAGTTAATGGTATGTGCAGGAATCCCATAGTAACAGTATCAGTGTACACAGGTAATGGCATGTGCAGGAATCCCATAGTAACAACATCAGTTTACACAGGTAATGGTATGTGCAGGAATGCCATAGTAACAGTATTAGTGTACACATGTAATGGTATGTGCACGAATCCCATAGTAACAGTATTAGTGTACATAGGTAATGGTATGTGCAGGAATGCCATAGTAACAGTATCAGTGTTCACAGGCAATGGTATGTGCAGGAATGCCATAGTAACAGTATCAGTGCACACAGGTAATGGTATGTGCAGTAATCTCAAAGTAACAGTATTAGTGTATACAGGTAATGGTATGTGGAGGTATTCCATAGTAACAGTTTCAGTGTACACAGGTAGTGGTATTTGCAGGAATCCCATCATAACAGTATCAGTGTACCCAGCTAATGGTATGTACAGGAATGTCATGGTAACAGCATCAGTGCAGTAATGGTATGCGCCTGGATGCCTTGGTAACAGTACAGTATCAGTGTACCCAGGTAATGATATGTGCAGGAATGTCATGGTAGCAGCATCAGTGTAGTAATGGGTATGTGCATGGATGCCATGGTAACAGTACAGTGTCAGTGTGCCCAGGTAATGGTATAAGCAAGAATGGCATGGTAACAGTATGAGTGTACACAGGTAATGGTATGTGCAGGAATGCCATAGTAACAGCATCAATGTACACATGCAGTGGTATGTGCAGGAATGCCATAGTAACAGCATCAGTGTACACAGGTTGTGGTATGTGCAGGAATGCCATAGTAACAGTATCAGTGTACAAAGGTAATGGTATGTGCAGGAATCCCATAGTAACAGTATCAGTGTACACAGGTAATGGTATGTTCCGGAAATCCCATAGTCTCAGTATCAGTGTGCCCAGGTAATGGTATGAGCAAGAATGCCATGGCAACAGTATTAGTGTACACAGGTAATGGTATGTGCAGGAATGCCATAGTAACAGCATCCTTGTACACAGATAATGGTATGAGTAAGAATGCCGTAGCAACAGAATCAGTGTAGACAGGTAATGGTATGTTCAGGAATGCTATAGTAACAGCATCAGTGTACACAGGTAATGATATGTGCAGGAATGCCATAGTAACAGCATCCTTGTACACAGGTAATGGTATGAGTAAGAATGCTATAGCAACAGTATCAGTATACACAGGTAATGGTATGTTCAGGAATGCTATAGTAACAGCATCAGTGTACACAGATAATGGCATGAGTATGAATGCCATGACAACAGTATCAGTGTACACAGGTAATGGTATGTGCAGGAATGCCATAGTAACAGCATCCTTGTACACAGGTAATGGTATGAGTAAGACTGCCTTAGCAACAGTATCAGTGTACACAGGCAATGGTATGTTCAGGAATGCTATAGTAACAGCATCAGTGTACACAGGTAATGGCATGAGTATGAATGCCATGGCAACAGTATCAGTGTACACAGGTAATGGTATGTGCAGCAATGCCATAGTAACAGTATTAGTATACATAGGTAATGGTATGTGCAGGAATCCCACAATAACAGTATCAGTGTACACAGCTAATGGTATTCGCAGGAATGCCATAGTAACAATATCAGTGTGTACAGGTAGTGGTATGTGCAGGAATGCCATAGTAAAAGTATCACTATACACAGGTAATGGTATGTAAAGGAATGTCATGGTAGTACAGGTAATGGCATGTACAGGAATCCCATCATAACAGCATCAGTGTACACAAGTAATGGTATGTGCAGGAATGCCATAGTAACAGTATCAGTGTACACAGGTAATGGTATGTGCAGGAATGCCATAGTAACAGTATCAGTGTAGACAAGTAATGGTTTGTGCAGGAATGCCTTAGTAACAGTATCAGTGTACACAGGTAATGGTATTTGCAGGAATTCCATAGTAACAGTATCAGTGTACATAGGTAATGGTATGTAAAGGAATGTTATGGTAACAGTATCCCTGTGCACAGGTAATGGTATGTGCAGGAATCTCATAGTAACAGTATCAGTGTACACAGGTAATGGTATGTAAAGGAATGTCATGGTAACACAGGTATGCCATAGTAACAATATCAATGTACATAGGTAATGGTACGTCCAGGAATCCCATAGTAACAGCATCAGTGTACACATGTAGTTTTATGCCAAGAATCCTATAGTACAGTATCAGTGTACACAGGCAGTGCTATTTGCAAGAATGCCATAGTAACAGTATCAGTGTACACAGGTAGTGGTATGTAAAGAAATGTCATGGTTACACAGGTAAGGGTATGTGCAGGAATCCCATAGTAACAGTATCAGTGTACACGGTTAGTGGTATTTGCAGGAATTCCATAGTAACAGCATGAGTGTACATAGGTAATGGTATGTAATGGAATATCATGGTAACACAGGTAAGGGTATGTGCAGGAATGTCATAGTAACTGTATGAGTGTACACAGGTAATGGTATGCCAGGAATCCCATAGTACAGTATCAGTGTACACAGGTAGTGGTATTTGCAGGCATGCCATAGTAACAGTATCAGTGTAAACAGGTAATGGTACATGCAGAAATGCCATTGTAACAGTATTAGTCAATATAAGTAGTGATATATGTAGGAATTCTATGGTAACCATATCCGTGTGCACAGGTAATGATATGTGCATGAATGCCATAGTAACAGCATCAGTGTACACAGGTAACAGTATATGCAGAAATGCCATTGTAACAGTAGTAGTCTATATATGCGTAGGAATGCCATAACAGTATCAGTGTGCACAGGTAATGATATGTGCAGCAATGTCATAGTGATATAGCCATGTACACGGGTAATAGTATGTGCAGGGATGTCATCATAACAGCTTCTTTGTAAACAGGTAATGGTATGTGCTGGATTGCCATGGTAACAGTACAGTATTAGTGTACACAGGTAATGATATGTGCAGGAATGACATAGTAGCAGCAGCAATGTGCAAAGATAATTTTATGGGTAGGAATGCCATAGTAACAACATCAATGTGTACAGGTAATGGTATATGCAGGCATATCATAGTAACAGCATCACGGAACACAGGTAATGCTATGTGCAGGAATGACATAGTAGCAGCAGCAATGTGCAAAGATAATTTTATGGGTAGGAATGCCATAGTAACAACATCAGTGTGTACAGGTAATGGTATATACAGGCATATCATAGTAACAGCATCACGGAACACAGATAATGCTATGTGCAGGAAAGCCTCTAGAGCAAAGTCCCTTCTGCTGAACTTCTTATTAAGATACCTGTAGAAATAAGCTGGGATTCATAACAGCGTTTAGATTTCCTATTTTATAACCCCAAAGGATGATGGACAGTTGGTTACATTTATTTATTTTATTTATTTATTTATTTACAGTTTGCTTAGCCTATTTAAATGGAGTCCTGGGGAGAAAAGCTCCAGAAAGATATAAAATTTACAAATTGCAAAATTACAGACTTATAAAATTATAATATGAAAGTTAGAGAAATAGAAGATGATAAGAGTTGCAGTAATTTAAAAAAACATTGCAAACAAATTATAATATGAAAGTGAGAATAAATTACAAGATAATAACAGTGTAATAAGTTGTCATTTGAGGGAGCAAGTTAGTACAGTATATGGGAAAACATCCTTTACAAACAATTAAGATATTAGCAAAATGTTCTAATGTTACATGTGACATAAAGGAGGCAGTCACTGTAGATGTAGTACAAAATAAACAAACTTTCCTGTGAACAGAATCATTATATGATTAACTAACATAGTGGTGGGACAAATCAGGTGGCAATATGCCCAAGTTACATTTATGTCTTTCTGTCTTTCCAAGGAAGAGTTTTAGTACAGACCAGAGTCTGCTGCTAATTCCTAGCTCCTGGTTCTTATAGGTTCACAGGTGTGTTCTAGGAAAAAGACTCCAAGGGCCTTTTGAAGCCTAGCCATGCATCCCAAATCTCTGGCAAGTTCTGGTACCCTTAAGTGTAAACAGGGGCCTGGGAGATGAACCATTTGCAGGCTGCCTGTGTCCATTAGAGACATAGATTCCAAACCAGGGATGAATTTCTGGTTTCTCATCCAGTTGTCCAAGTTGCATTTGAATTGGGTTAGAGAAGACCTCTGCTTCACATGGATGAGGAGCCTGTTCCAGAGATGGGGGGTGGTTCTGTGTTATATACCTATGTCTCCAGCTGGTTCTATTTGCATTTCAGGCAAGGCCTAAGTCTTTAAAATGGGTGATTCTGGTGCTGTTAGTTTTGCAGGTATGCAGGTGGTCCATTAAGGTGAGGTCTGACAATGTCTTGTGTGCTGGGCATGGATCTCCCCTCAATAGTCTGTAGGAGACAGAATACAGGGATAGGGCCTTGAGGCAGTTTGCATTAGACATTTTACTTACACCCTGTATTCTTTTAGTGAGGAACCTCTGTGGATGTTCCAGTTGGTGGATGTGCCTGGTTAGGTACATACCAAAGGGGGCATTGTACTCAGTGATAGATTTCAAGAATGCTGAATGCAGAGGAACAATGGCTTCCTTGGATCTAGATGCCATACTTTGGCTTATAAGTTGCACAATATAGAATGATTTTCTCACTACTGTGGACATGTGATGGCCAAAGGCTAGATTACTGTCTATGCATGTCCCTAAGTCCCTGACTACTGACTCAACTCTTAGAGATGTGTTGTCAATATGATAGTTACCAGGGATGGATGACTTCCCAAAGGATACTATTATGCATTTATTGGTATTTTGTTTTAGTCCATGACCCTGACACCAGTTGCTTGTTCATAGCCCTTCCTGGAGAACATTTGTGTCGGGGAGGATTCAACGACAACTCCTAATTTGCAATCATCTGCACATTTAGTCAGCCAGACACCACTGACATTAGCCTTGACTTCAGTGAAGTAAATGCCAAAAAGGAGCAGCCCAAGGATTGATCCCTGAAGAACTCCACTTGTGACTGGTGTCTTTGTAAAGGTGGACTCCCAAATTCTGACTTCCTGGGTCCTGTCTATGAGCCAGCTGTCTATCTATCGGGTGACATAATGGTCTGTATCTAACCTCTTGAGTTTTTCAACAGTGCCCAAGTGGGATATTGTGTCAAATGCTTTAGCCAGGTGGAGGTAGGCAGTGTGAACCATTTTGTCCTCATCCATTGCTTTGGTGACCTTCTGAAAGAAGTCCACCAGGTTGAATAGGCATGACATTCCCTTGATGAAACCAAATTCAGTTGGGCTCAGTGTCTGGAAATTTCCTATGTCTTTACTGATCATGTCCATGATAATTCTTTCCATGTCTTTGCATATGACACTAGCAGGACTTATGGGTCTGTAGTTTCCAGGGTCTGTAGATGTCCCACCTTGTGCAGAGGGATGACTGTTGCCTTTTTTCATTCATGAGGCATGAAGCCTGTTTGGAGGCTACAGTTAAATATCAATTCCAGAGGGCTTGATAGGTCATGTTTCATAGAAGGCATCCTGGCATATTGTCTGGGCCCATTGATGCAGTGTTCTTGGCCTTAGAGAGAGCATTAAGGACCCATTCCCTAGTGATAGCAGAGGGAGTTATATTTGATGATATTTCCTGAGGGAAGGTTGATGGGGAGAGAGGGGCAAAGTTGGAGCTGAATTTGCTGACCAGTAGGTTTGCTATATATTTTGCCTCAGTAGAGGTGACTCCATTAACAATGAGGTCCACACACAATTGTGTATTGACTTTGAGGTTGCAGACATAGCTAAAGAAGACCTTGTGGTTGTCCTTGGCCTGGGAGGTCAAATTTACCTTAAGTTTGGCTTTGGTAGACTTTATTTGTCCTCTGAGATGTTTGTTTAATTTGACAATAGTGTTTTTATCCCGCTGGGTGCTGCACCTCCTAATCTGTGCCATGATTTTCTTCCTGACTTGTTTTTTGAGTTAGTTCTGTACTTCCTGGTGGGTAGACTGCCTCTATACAACTATTAACATGCTTGTACAGGGTTTCTATGAGCAGTTCTGCATAGGCAGCAGTGTTCTCAGGGTTTATGGGGGCTTGACATTTGTGTCAGGCTATCACTTAGTAGGAAGTTATCCTTAGAGTAGTTCCTGAATATTCCTGGGTTAGCTGAAGGGGGTCCATGCTTTATTTTTACTTCAAATGAGAACATTTTGTAGTCTGATCTTAACAGGGAAGACATTACACTAGGGGGTGTGCAGCATTCTCCCATATTAGTAAGGACCAGATCCAGTATAGTTGCACCCCTGGTTGATGTACTGATAGTCTGGTCCAGGAAGTTTTTGTTTACAAAATTCAGGAATCTCTGCACCTGTATGTTTAGTGTCATATATGATTCCCAGTTAATAGTGGGGTAATTAAAGTTGCCTGTGAATATGGTATTGGCTTGGATGCTGAGTATTTTCAATACGTTTAAGTACATGGTGTGGGTTTCACGGGTCATAGAGGGAGACCTACAGTTTGCAAGGAAATTGTACTGGATTTTGCCTATGGTGATTTGAATTTGGGGAAGCTTGAGGTATATTTATTTTTGGTGTAAATCGAGACACCTTCACCTTTAGTCCCTGTCTGTGTAGTAGCTGGTCTAAATGTGTGAAAGGCATTATAACCTTGCACTATCGGTGTGCTCTCTGTGACGTTAAACCATATCTTAGTGACCACACAGATGTCAGCATTTTGTAGGATGAACAGGGCTTCTAGGAGTGGAGTTTTTTGTTTAGACTCCTAGCATTGAGCAGTAATACCTTTAGATTTTCTTGGTTGTGATTTGCTATGTTGGAAGTACTTTCAGTTTGGCATTGCCTAAAAAGGCACTAAGGGAGAAGACAATCTTTTTGCTAATGTTCAAAAGCCTAGAGGTGCAGACTATCCCTGGTAAACAGCATGGTCTGTCAACCATCTCCTTCCTTATTGACAAATATTGCACCCCCTTAGAATGACACCAGAATTTATGCCAATTGTTAAAGTCAGTCATCTTTTGTTTATATTGTGGCATCATCCTTGGAGAAGGTAAAATGCTGCTCAATGCTAGGCTCATACCAGCCTGAGACACATATTCCAAGAGCTCCAAGATGTCTCTTCATATAGTGTAGGGAGGTATGTCTCAGGTCACTTACTTCCACATGGACTATGACTGAGTCATACTTGTACTTGTGTCCAATGACCTGAGTGCATGCGTAATTTGGCAGATCCTGGCCCCTTCTAAGCACCTGACTGTGACTTTCTCCTTACTCAACCCTGTGAGAGGGACATCAGAGTATCTCATAAAGGAGTATCTAATGGTTTTGAAGTAGGGGCTCCATGGGATGTGTTTACTGTTTACTGTTACATATGCTGTTATGCTCACAATAGTCTAAGGGACTAAATGAAGCTATAACTGCTTTTACTACATAAACTGTTTGCTGTTAAATATGCTGTTATGCTTACAAGGAATATGGCTGGAGACTTGTGTTATGTGATGCATACAACTACAGTAAACAAGTGCTACATTCTCCATGCTTTCCTTACCTCTGAGCTTACCTACCTGAGCACTGATTGTTCTTCACAGTCTTGCCTTCTTCCTTATCCTTGGCTCTAACCACTCCATTCGCCCTGTGGGCTCACTCCACTCCACTACCCTACCCCCAATTCCCACCCACCCCAGTGCCCCTACACTTATTCTAGTCACAAGTCCCCCCCCTTGTTTCACCCAATTCACTCTCATCTCCTCACTATCCCCTTCCCTCCCATCCTCCAATACTCTATCACCCCTCCACCATCCCTAATCCATAAAGCTCTAAATACACTTCCATACTCCTCCCTCCTACACTGTCACCAATAATCCTATTACATCCTTAACACCTAACCCTCAACTATTCCATAATACCTAAACCACACCATGTCTCTTCAAACCATTCTCATCCTATTTTAGAGGCTTTATTAAATATATAAATAGTACAGTATGGTTTTTGCAATTTACTCATGAAATTAATGACAATACCATTACTTATTTGGATGCTAGATTGACTTATGATAGGGCAAATGGTTTAATTAAATCTAACATACACAGGAAACCTATGTTTTCTAACTCATATCTCCAATATAACAGCTGGCATACTAACCATCAGGAAAGGGCTATTGTTAAGGGCCAAATGGTTAGGGCAGCCCGGATGGTTAGTGATGACAATGACTTTATGGATGAGTTAAATTTTATTGTATCTTTATTTTTAAACAGAGGTTATCCAGAAAAATTATGTTTGGATGTCCTTAATGAAATCAAGCACAAAAGAGATATTGGTGTGTTGCAAGCCATACTTATTCTGAAATTAATTATTTTGGTTACAGTTATGAGCCCACAGAGTCACCTTCTTTGACAAATTTATCTTTAATGTTTATTTCTACATACAATGGGGATTCTGAAGTTATTAAAAAGATCATTTATAGGAATTGGGGTATTTTCCAGATGGAAAAAGATTTTGTGTTACACTTTGGAAAGAAACCCATGTTTGTTTACCGAAAGGATTTAGCATTAAAGGATATTTTCGAAAGGAATTCATTGGTTAGGGGGCCTTCCACCAATAGAAGTATTGGTAATTTTAAATGTGGAAGATGCTCCACTTGTTCCCACATCTTGCCAACAGGTAGTAGGTTAACGATTAACAATTGTTTTATTTCCATTTTAGGTCGTTTTGATTGCTACACTAAAAATGTGGTTTACCTTGCCAAATGTCAGGATTGTACTGCATTTTACGTGGGCAAGACATGTAGGTATTTTAGGGAAAGGATTAAGGAGCATTTATTGGACATTAAACATGTTAAAACTACTAATGTCCTACCAAGACACTTGGTGGGCAATGCCGACCACACTTTTAAATGTTGTATTTTACAGCAAGTGACAATTGACCAACAGGGTAGGATTACAGATTTACATCTGGATGTATGTGAGTTAAAATGGCAGCTTAGGTTAAATGCACATAACTACCCTGGACTCAATGATTACAGTTCCATTAAGCCTTTACTTAAATTGAAGCACATTACAGGACAGACCTAAATTTGGATTGGAATTTTAATATAGGTATTCTTTAGCATTTATATTATATTCTTGTACATTTGTTATTTATTGTATTAATTTTAATTTTATTTTTATACACATACGTTTTTATGGTATTTGTATTTGGCACTATTACATGCCAATGTACATTTTTTCATTTATATATATATATATATATATATATATATATATATATATATATATATATAATTTATTTATATTATACATATATATATATATATATATATATCTACAATTTTTTGACTTTCACTTTAACCTACAGTTTTATATTAAATTATTTTTAATGATAGGGTTGACAGGTAACACTGGTTAGGAGTGTTTTTATAGTAAAGGTTTTGTAGGGGTTTTATCAATAATTGATTGTGCTTGATTGACATTTTAATTAAACAGGTAATTGGATTGTACTGCATATTTAAGTGTGTTTGGAGTTGGTTCAACCATTCTGAAGAAGTCTGAGTTTTGGGATGAAACCTAGGTCAATGGTGAACTGTGTTTGGTGAAGCTTTATGGTTGTTAATAAATTTTTGTTGGCTTGGACTTCGTTTTCAGTGATTTTTTGATTTGTGGTTCGTTGGTTCCTGGTTTACTTGTCATTCTCATCCTTTCCCTTAGCCTACTACTCCTAATACCTCTATACCATGCTACCTCCTATTCCTCTTACAAACTACCCCCTTCTTTCCTATCCCCTCTTAACCCCACCATCACCCCTAACACACATCATAACTCTGCCACATCTCATTTCCACACTATATCATCCTCCCTAATGCTTTAAACCCACCTCTCTGCTTTAAACTAAAACCCCTATGCTCCTCAATGAAACATCATATTCCCAAAGCACTACTGTACCTCCCACCATACTCTAGGAGCAAATCCAAACCCCTGCTCTCATTCCCATTTAACTGCCTATGCCTATCAGGAGACATACACCCCAACGCAGGACCTACTAGCAGCAGCAATCCATCTCCCCCATTACCACCCATACTTCCAACTCTAAATACCTCAAGATCTTGACCATTAATACCCAGAGTCTAAGAAACAAATTAGCCCACTTCCATGCTTGGCTATCCCATACCCAACCTGACATAGCAGCTGTCTCTGAGACATGGCTAAAACCCAACATTTCAGACTCTGAAATACTACCCCCTGGGTTTCAAGTACTTAGACAAGACCACCTAAAAAGAAGGGTGGAGGAGTAGCCTTAATCTACTCTAGCCTACTCTGCATCACTCCCTACCAAAATCCTATTCCACAGTTCAACAATGCTGAACTAGTCATAGGAAATCTCAAACTAAATAACCAGAGAATCATTTGTGTTATAGCCCTCTATATCCCCCCTGGAAACAACATTAACACACTTGAGGAAATTCTTCTATGGGCCTCATATAATATCAAGCTTGAGACATACATCCTAGGAGATGTGAACATTGACTGGAACAAAATTACTGCCAATAACCCCACCATTTCAATCAATTTATGTAATTTCACTCAATCAGAAATGCTATAACCAGACCTAATAAACATACCCCCCCAGGCTCCGTACTGGACTGGATCCTTGTCTCCCACCCAAACAAAATCTCCCACACTGGCACTTTACCAGACTTTATCAGTGATCCCTTACCAGCCTTCATCCACAGAGCAACCCCCTCCTCTCCTCATCTACACCAATATGTCCATACTCGGAATCTCAACAACTTTAACCCTACAATTTTTTTCCAATTCTCTCAAACTGATAAATTGGGACACTCTAAAAACTCTACCTCTGGACAGTGCTGTTGAATTCTTCAACTCAACCTTCTTAGACACTCTTAACTCCAAAGCCCCTCCAAGAATAAAACGTATAAAAACCAATTCCACCCCTTGGCTTAGTAAAGATACCACTCATGCAACAAAGGGACAAGACCTGGAAACTCTAACATTGTAATAGGTGCCCTGACACCCTTCTTTAATATAAACAACTCTTTAACTTAGCTAAAAAACGTATCATACAAGACAAAAACGCATACTATATAAAACTACAGTCTAACCACCCCTCTAACCCCAAACAATTCTGGAAATCCATCAACTCACTTCTCAATCCAGGCACCAAAAACAACCCTTGCCCTGAGAGTAGTAAATCTGACCCAGAAATAGCTACTCTGTTCAACTCCTTCTTTAATAACTCTGTACCAGAACTCACTAAAACATTCCCAAACAACAACACCTCCCCCCAAATCAAACCCTCTGCCCAACCTTCCACCCCAAACTCACCTCCCATATTCCACCTCAAACACATCCTCATCTCATATATAAAAAAACTTCTCTCTAAGCTTATGCCTTGCTCCAATGCCTCTGACAATATCCCCTCACTCTTCTTAAGAATTGCAGCAGACAGCATCACCATTCCCATTAGCATACTCATCAACAGATCCATACAAGAATCATATGTCCCCAAACTGTGGCATGCAGCCTTTATCCTACCCCTCTGTAAAGGAGGGAAAAATAATAACATCTCCAACTTCTGACAGATAGCAATTCTCTCCCCTATTTCAAAACTTCTTGAAAAATGAATCCACCACCAGCTCATGCCATTCATTACACATAACCAACTCCTCACCCCAACACAACATGGGTTCCATCCTAGCCATGGCACAATAACAGCTCTTCTCTCTTTTCTAGACATCATAAACCATGCACATGACTCTGGAGAAATTGTATCCACAGTCCTCCTTGACCTCTCCAAGGCTTTCGACACAGTCTCACATACCCATCTTCTTCACCACCATTCCAATCTTAACCTCTCACAAAACACTATTACCTGGTTCAGCAGCTACCTCTCTGATAGATCTCAGACAGTAAAATGGAAGACTGGCACTTCAGCCTTCCTTCCCACCCCAACCGGGTACCCCAAGGATCCATTCTTGGCCATATGCTCTTCAATATCTTCATTAATGATTTCCATGCAGCCATTCCTAACACTAAGATAGTACAATATGCAGATGACTCAACTTTAGTTTGCTCTGCATCAAACTTCCCTGAGCTCCAAACAAAAACTCAAACTGCCTTCTCAGCTACTCATTGAATGCCAACAAATCAAAGATCCTTCTAGTCTCTCCCTCAAAATCTATCCACCTAGACAAAACCTCTTTCAAGATTACAAGCCTTGCCAACTCCACTATAGAAGTTGTTCCTTTTGCTAAACTTCTTGGAGTTACTATTGACAAACACCTAGAATTCGATACCCATATTCAGCTAAATATAAAGAAAACCCATCAGAAACTTGGCATGCTGTACAGAAACTCCCACTTCCTCTCCCCATCAACAAGACAGACCCCCACCACTATCTTCTTACTACCCTCACTAATGCGTGGTACTCCCCTACTAACCAACCTATCTTCCTCCATCCCTGTTACAATAAAATCCCAAAGTTCGCTACCACTTCCAAATACTCCCCTCACCACTGTAAACCACTCCACCAGCTGCAATGGCTAGAACTCCCTAACTACCTTCACTACCTCCAACTCATCACCACTCATAAGCTTATTTTCAAACCAGCTATATGCCCAACACTAACAAACATCTTAACATTATATACCCCAAACAGAACTCTTAAGATCTACCCACCAAAATCTAATCTCTGTTTATTAACCAAACCGTCCCGCTGGTCAGCTTCTCCTATCCTTTTTGTCACCAAAAAAAATGGAATTCTCCCCCTCCATCTCTAAGAATTTCTGAGAACTCTGAACATTTTGAAACCCAGCTGCATTCTTACCTCTCCCAAAAATGGAAATGCAATTGCACTCCACCTACCTAACCTGCTTAATACATAAATACTTTATAACGCACAAAGTTTGCTCTTCCTTACACACTATTGATTAACCTTATGTACTGCCCTCATGCTAATGCTACCTCTATACCACTCTCAGAGGATTTAAACCTTTGTATTAATTTAACTCATGCTAATATTCATGCATAAAGAACTCATCCATGCTAATGTTACTTCTATATCATTCTCAGATGATTTAAACCTCTGTATTAATTTAACCTTGTATTACTGTTCTCAACCACTAAACATGTAAATATGCTTTACATCCTTCTCCAAGCTGCTGTTTAACTTTTTTTTAGTTTTTGCTATTTTGTATGTAAAATTTGCTTAGTTTGTTTCTGTTTCCACTATGTATTGTACTTCATATTATGGAGCTTGTACTATATATTTTTGGAGCTTTTCTCCCCGGGCCTCCACTGAAAACGGGCTCTTTGAGTCCAGTGAACTTCCCCGGTCATCAAACTGGTGATAAATAAATAAATAAATGAATGAATAAATAAATAAATAAATAAATAAGTAAATGTGGCTGTATGTGTTGATGTGGGTGTTGTTTTGAAAAGTGCATTTGGGGCTGCTGAGGGTATTTACTATGAGTACTTTGTCTAGGAGGTCTTGGGTTTAGGAAGGTTACATTTAAGTACATATTGTCTACTCAGAGGCGATCTTTACTTAACATACAAGGCCATGTCAAACCCAGAGCTGTTGGACATGCTACACTTAAAGAAATCCCAATTCCTCAGAGCCACACGCTCCAGGGATCTAAACCTTGTCATCACGATAAACAAAACATGCTGGAGGGATAGGTTCCTGACCCAGAGACTCCCCAGACTCTGGAATAGATTGCCCATACACGTCAAGCAGAGTGCCTCTTTGGTCCTCTTCAAAAGGAACCTTGATGATTGGTTGGGAGAAAGGAAATTCACCCCGGGGATCACGTCAGTCACCCTGCTAGACAGGGGTCAAGGGAAGTAAATAGTGTGGGAAGAAATAGCCAGGGAATTGTTATGGCTAGGCTTGTATAGGCCCTAGGGCTGATAGCCTAGTACCAACCTATCAAACAACCTATGAAGTGCCTCACCATATGTGGGTTTACATGTCTCAACTGTGCGTGATGGGCACAGCATGTGTATTGCTGACAACCTTATTGACATTAGGAGTGATTTATGTGAGAGCTTTGCCTTCAGTGACATTGTGTAAATACACCTCTCACATACCATATCAGTTTGTTTGAGAATTAAGTGGTTGTCAGTAAACATGAGACAATTCCTACATTGCCTCAGGATGCCCATAAACACCAAACTTTTAATGGAGATAGTGAGAAAGTTCATATCTATGGCAACAGACCCTTTTTTATTCATTAGATGGTTGCAGTGAGAATATAAAGTAATGTCAGGAGTATCTGGGTTGCATCTCTGGGGACAGTGCTTATCACTGCAAACTAGATGTCCTCTGTACAACTAGGTATTGGTGAAATTTCAATGGTGCTCTTACAGGAAAAATGTCAACTCAAGGTATCTGTGTCTATACAGGGCACTGCCAACCAGTTGAGTGGAAACTAATATGTAGACCCTGATGATTTATGGATGAAGTATTTAGGCAGATATTCTGAAGTTGGAAACGAAGCAAGCAGTACTTACTGAAAACAAAGAATTAGCTTGTCAAGAATGATGAAAAGAGGGGAGTCACGTGAATGGCTACTGCCTGGGTACTACTAGTGCTGGTCTCAGCACAGCGTCACTCTGCTGGGATACA
Organism: Protopterus annectens; assembly: GCF_019279795.1. Classification (NCBI taxonomy): domain Eukaryota; kingdom Metazoa; phylum Chordata; order Ceratodontiformes; family Protopteridae; genus Protopterus; species Protopterus annectens. Next base: position 84,430,025 of record NC_056748.1, on the reverse strand, counting down.
ATACTCCTTTACTTCTTCTCCTCTCTCACCAGAAGCAAAACACCAGCACCAATCCCAAGATGAGAAGCAGACCACTGGCTGTTTGCTGATCTGCAGTCTTGCCCCAGATGATACAAGTGTCTGTAGGCTTATTGTATCCTTTTCCTGGTAGATTCCTTGAATAGCAACCATACCAATCAGGAATATCAAGCACAGACACTCACTGCCCAACCAGAAATAGGAATCAATGCACCCTGCTCCTGCTCTCACCAGGGGCAAAATATAAGCACAAATTCCAAGCTGGCACCTACAAAGCAGTTATTAGGCTTTCTGGTGATCAGCAGTCTTCAGGAAATGTCCCCGTGCTCCTCTCACCAGGAGAAAACAGAAGCATTAATCCAATGATGACTACTGAGAGGCAGACTGTAGGCTCTCCAGTAATTGTTGGCCTTGGAGTAGACCAGAATCAGAATCAGAAAAATGTTATTGATCCTGCAGGAAATTGATTATGTTACAACTACACAGATAAGCATAGACACAGCATAGACCAAACACACGTTACATAATTAGATATGACAGCTACTACACTCATGTTACTCCACATATGTAACAGCAACGCCTGATATAGGTCCACTGTTGACCACAGCCAAAGTATTAGAGGAGTTTGATACCACATATAACAGTGACATGAAAGGGGGAGCCTTTTGTGCTAATTACCACTCACACTAGGATATGGGGTATTGTACATTACGACACTTTAGCTAAGGTATGGCATACTGCAGAAAGGATAATTGCATTGCACTGAAAAAAGAGATAAACAAGAGACAAGAAGAATAGTGAAAAAAAAGAAAAACATGGGTAATAGTTCAACATTGCACAGTGTAGTCTCCTTCAGCTGTGGGGGTGGTGCTGAGACAGTAGGAGGCATTATAGAGTCCGATGGTTGTGGGGAGGAAGGATTTTCTGTGACATTCAGTGCAGCACTTTACGCTTGTCAGTCTCCTGCTAAAGGAACTTCTCTGTCCAGCCACCACTCTGTTGAGTGGGTGGTCAATATTTTCCATGATGGACTTTAGTCGCACTAACATTCTTCTCTCAGCCATGGTTTCAAGGGAGTCCTTCTTCTCCAACTACTGAGCTAGCCTTCCTTACCAATTTATTGTGTCTGTTTGGCTCAGCCCTCTTTATGCTACTACCCCAGCATGTCACTGCGAAGATGACAGCACTGACCGCTACACTCTCATAGAACAACCGCAGCATGGCATTCTGCTAATACCCCAGCATTTCACTGTGAAGATGACAGCGCTGGCCACTACAGTCTCATAGAACAACTGCAGCATGGCATTGTGCTAATACCCCAGCATGTCACTGCGAAGAAGATAGCGTTGGCTTCTACAGTCCCACAGAAGAACTGCAGTATACTGTTGCCGACTCCAAAGGATCTGAGTTTTCATAGTAAGTTCAGCTTACTCTGACCCTTTCTATATGCCACCTCCGAGGTTTTGGACCAGTACAGCTTACTGTTCAGGTGCACCTCCAAATACTTGTAGTCCTGAACAATCTCCAGTTTAACCCCCCCCCCCCAATTGACAGGAGGGTTATGGGGACAAGATCATGATCTCCCTGGATTTACTACCAGTTCCTTTATTTTACTGATGTTCATCTGCAATTAATTAATTTCACACCAGCTCACAAAGCTGTCTGTCACCCTCCTGTATTCCTCCTCATCTCCATGCCTGATACTTCCTACTATGACTGAGTCATCCAAGAATTTTTGCAGATGACAGCACTCAGTGTTATAGCTGAATTCTATGGTATACAGGGTGAAAAGGAAAGGTGATAAAACTTCCCCTGCAGTGCTCCGGTGCTACATAGCACTGTGTCAGATATGTAGCCCTGCAGTAGCACATATTGGGGCTTACCGGTCAGATAATCCAGGATTCATGAAACTAATGGAGCATCCACTTTCATCGCTGACAGCTTTCTCCCTAGCCTGTCTGGTTGGATGGTGTTAAAGGCACTTGAGAAGTCAAAGAACATGTTTCTGAGGGATCCTCCCAGTTTGTCCAGATGACTGTATGCTCTGTGCATAAGATGGATAATGGCATCTTCAACCCCTATCTTCTCCTGGTTTGCGAACTGAAGGGGGTGTAGTTCTGACCTGACCTTGTGGTGAAGTACTTCCAGGACCAGCCTCTCAAGGACTTTCATGCAGTGTGATGTTAGTGCCACTGGCCTGTAATCTGAATTCTGAATTATCCCCGGACATGCCTTCTTTGGCACCGGAATCAGGCAAGATGTTTTCCACGTATTTGGAATCAGGCAGGATGTTTTCCACAACATGGGTACCCTATGGGTACTGAGGTTCAAGTTGAAGATCTTGAGTAGCACCCCTCCAAACTGTGAGGTACAGGTCTTCAGCACCTGTGGGCTAATGCTGTCAGGCCCCACTGCTTTTGTACAGCAAAGTTTTCTTAGTTCTCTGATAGGATGATAGTCAAATTGCTAGCCTCTGCTTTGCCAGCTGAGATGGGGGTAGGGGCATTTTTTGTTTGTGCCATGTGGTACGGATTTGATTGTGTACTTTCCTTCCCCTGTGTTTAACAATAGAGACTTGGGGGAGGTGGGCAAGGTATGCATTTTGCTATCCAGAAGGGCATCTTCCTTTTGCAAGTGGGGATCACATTGCATATTTGTCCGGCACATGTTATCAAACCTATTAAAAAACATGTTAAACTCATTAGCTCTCTCTTTACTCCCCTCCATCACACAGCTGCTGGAATTATAGCCAGTAATGGCCTTCATCCCCTCCATACTTCTTGACTGTTGCACTGCTGCATTTTTTTGTTCTAACTTCCTCCTGTACCTGTCCTTCCTCTCCTTAATCTTCTCAGCCATCTGTTTATATGTCCTTTCACTGTGTTCCTGTCTCCAGACCTGAATGCTCTCTTTTTCAAATTCAGAAAGGCTCTGATATCCTTGGTGATCTATGGCTTGTTGTTTGGGAAGCAGAGTATAGATTTTGAAGGTACAGTGGTTTCATACAGAAGCTGATGCATTCTGTGACACAGTCAGTGAGGCTCTTGATGTTTTCCCCATGAGGCTCACAGAGGTCTTCCCAGTACATGGTCTCCAAGCATTACTAAAGGGTTGTGCTGGCTTCCCTCGTCCATTTCCTGACCTTCCTGATGGTGGCTGGCTGCCTCTTAAACAGTGGCACAAAGAGGGGGAGAAGGTGCACCAGGTTGTGGCCTGATCTCCCGAGCAGTGGGATGACTGTGCAACTTAATGCTTCCTTAACATTCGCATACCTTAGGTCCAGCATTCTGTTCTCCCTGGTGGAGCAGCTGACAAACTGCGAGAAAGTACTGAGCATTCTGTTTAGGGAGACATGGTTGATGTCCCTGGAGATGAGGACAAAAGCATCCAGATGATCTTTCAGGAGTTTCACAGAAAATGAGTGGATGATGTCACACACTGCTGTAGCATTGGCTGAGGGTGGGATGTAGACTGCAGTAACAATTGCATGGGAGAACTCTCTGGGCATATAGTATGGACATAGCCCCACAGCTAATAACTCAATATCTGGGCTGCACATCTGTTCTTTCATTAATATGTGTCCAGGGTGGCACCAGTTTTCATTGATGAAAATCACAAGCCCCCCACATTTTGCTCTTCCTACTTCCAGCCTGGTCTCCATCTGCCCTTACACACTGGAAGCCATCTATAGCTACCTCCATATAATTTATATGCTCATGCAGCCATGTCTCAGTACAGCACTGCACTTTTGGAATAAACTTTTGTTTTTGACCAGCACTGCAAGCTTATTCATCTTGTTGTCGAGGAATGTAACATTGCTCATGATTACGGAGGGGAGATATGCCTTGTACCTTCTTCTAATTGCCTACCTATTGCCTCGCTGTTGTCTATTACCTACCTTCTGCTTACTATGTTGTTTCACTTCTTCATGGCATCCCCTCCTCCTCTTCCTACTTAGTTCCCATGGTATGTCCATAAGGATGGCCATCTCGGTGATGTTGTGCACAGTTGCCTTTGTCTTCAACTCAAGTAGATAGTTTCCTTCATACAAAAGTGTCCTGTCTGAAATAGTGGCAGGCCTGGCCTGTGAATCCTTCCATCTCCCAACACAAACCTTCATCTTTGTTGTTGTTGCATACAGCTGCTTAGGGTACGATTACTGCCTACACAAAGTCGGTTTACACAGTAACACTATTTAAATTCACTTCTATGCTGCCTTATTACTTTTCTACTCATAAACATCAAAGGAACTTCCTGCCGTGTTACCTTAAACATCAAAGGAACTTCCTGCCATGTTACCTTAAACATCAAAGGAACTTCCTGCCATGTTACCTTAAACATCAAATGAACTTCCTGCCATGTTACCTTAAACATCAAAGGAACTTCCTGCCATGTTACCTTAAACATCAAAGGAACTTCCTGCCGTGTTACCTTAAACATCAAAGGAACATCCTGCCGTGTTACCTTTGTAGCTTCCTGCTATCCAACACACTCAGTTTTCCTGTTGCTTACCTCACTATAAGTCCTGTTGCCGTGAGGCCTGATTACACAGTCACCCAGTCAAATTTCCTGCTGTGTTGTCCTTTTTGCTTTCCTACTCGCCAGTACCAACTTAAAATTCTGCTGTGTTACCTTTATAGCTTTCTACTCCAGACACTGCCTGATTTCTTATCGAGTCACCTTAATATATGACCTACTACCAGCCACAGTCCACCATTTCTGAAACCACACCTTCCTCAGTTCTGAGGGGCACTTCATCCTGGTTCTGGGACTATTTTTTTCTTGTAGTGACTTGGTTCACTGTTTCTTTTTCTCTCTTTAGTTTAATCCACTAAAAAAAAGAAAAACTTCTGATTTCCA
>NC_056748.1:84317647-84417647 GCF_019279795.1 Protopterus annectens | reverse complement strand
TTTTTCTTCCCCATAATAGTAGTGAGTTAATTTTACTTCAAGTGTTTTCAAGCTGAAGTTATTAAAAATTCAAGTTTTAGTCAGATACCTGAATATTTAAGTTATGCAATTGTTTCAGTGGCAATGCTATTAATATCATTCTAAACAAATTTCATAGCTGCCTCAATACTGCCCCCTGAAAACTTCAAATCACCTTATCATATGATAATAGGAGGTTACCTATTGGCCTAGGGCCTTTACAAGCCTAGCCATGGTTTGCCTTGTTCCCTCATAGACTAAGAGAAATAACCTATATTAGTGTGTAAATTTATGACCAGCAATAACTGACCCTGTCCAAAAGGGAATAGGTGAAACCCCCGGGGTGAATTTACAGTTTCCCATCCAACTGTCCAAGTTATGGTTAAATACACTCATTGAGGAGCTCTGTTTAATTTGAGTTGGGAGTTTGTTCCAGAGGATGGGACAGCATCTGGAAGAAATACTTATATCTCTCTCCACCAAGTCCTGTTTATGTTGCAGGTTTGGTTAAGTTTCTAGAGGGAGTGAGTCTTGTCCCATTAGATTTGTAGATCTGCAGCATTTCCATTAAAGCAGAGTCCAAGACTACTCTGTAGGCCAGGTGCAAGTAACCTCTAATTAGTCTGTACGATACAGAGTATAGTGACAGTACCTTCAGTCTGTCCGTGTAAGTCATGTGATGAAGACCTTGTATTTTCTTGATGAGAAGCCTCTGTGGTCTCTCCAGCTGCAGCAGGTGTCTGTGAGGTACATACAGAAGGGAGCATTGTACTCTATTATTGGTCTGATGAGAAACGATTACAGTGGAGTTATACCCTCCTTCGGTGTGGATGCTATTCCCTTACTTATGAGATGGGCAACATACTTCCTTACCACTGAGGACACATGATGATCAAAGTTAATGCTGCTAAAAACCTGCATTCCCAAGTCTCTCACTACTGGGTTTGAGTTGTAATTTGTTGGAACTTCACCTTTCCCAAACGGGATTATAATACATTTTTTTTAGTTAAGTTTAAGTCCGTGGCTTTGGCACCAATCATTTGTCTGTGTAATCCTTTTTTTGGCATGGTGACATCATTTTGGTTTCAGTGACTGCACCCACTTTAGCCACAGGCCATCTATTTTCACCTGAACTTCTGAGAAATAGATTCCAGACAGAAGTGGAGCCAGCACAGATCCTTGTGGAATGCCACTAGTAACAGGTCTGCTGGCAGTGGTGGAATCCCCTACTTTGACTGTATGCGTTTATATATCACCAACACAGTTACAACAATATGGGGAAAAGAGAAAAGATCACACAAAGTGGTATTGCTGCCAGTGTACATACAGTTTTTTAAAGAGAAGGAGCAACATCTTAAAAACTATCATTAATAAGGCACAGATGTTCTGTTATGATGGACAATAGTAAACAGGACACCTGGAAATCAGAAAGTAATGACTGAAGAATGCTGTAAACATAAAACTTTAACAATAACAAGCTATTTATATTTTTTCCAGTGGTGTGACTTTAGAACTTAACTTTAATAAAGAAGACAATTTTGCTAGTGAAAAAGGTTTATTGTGATTGAGGTAAACTCTGAAGTGCTGAAATCCATGATTTCATTGATAAAAAAAAATGTGAAAGTAACCTTTGGGAAGTCATCCATCCCTGGTAATTATCATATTGACAACACACCCCTTAGAGTTGACCCAGTAGTCAGGGACTTAGGGACATACATAGATAGTAATCTAGCCTTTGATCATCAAGTGTCTACAGTGGTGAGGAAATCATTCTATGTTGTGCAACTTATAAATAAAGGTATGGCATCTGAGTCTAAGGAAGTCATTGTTCCGTTGTATTTGACATTCATCAGACCTATCATTGAGTACAGTGCTGCCTTTGGTATGTACCTAGCCAGGCATATCCAACAACTGGAACATCCTAAAAGGATACTAAATGTCCTGTGCAGACTGCCTCAAGGCCCCAGCCCTGTATTTTGTCTCCTACAGGCTTTTGAGGTGAGATCTATGTCTGGCATACAAGGCATTGTCAGACCCCAATCTGATGGACCTCCTGCATATCCACAAAATAAACAGTACTGGAATTACCTGTTCTAAAGACTTAAACTTTGCCTGTGATATTAATAGGACCAGCTGAAGAAATTGGTATGTATCCCAGAGACTACCCCGTCTATGGAGCAGGCTCCCCATCCATATGAAGCAGAGTTCCTCCCTAATCCAATTCAAGTGCAACTTGGACAATTGGATGGGAAACCGGAAATTCATCCCTGGTTTGGCACCTATGTCTCTGATGCAAGGGGGAGGGTAGCCTAGTGTTTCAGGTGTTTGCCTTACAAACACAAGATGCAGGGTTTGAGTCTCACAAGGGATAATTGGCTAGGCTTAAAATGGCTCACAAGGGGAGTTAGCCTTGTACTAATCTATGAACCGGTGTTGGGAAGGTGTTTCTATCAGAGCACAGACTCCACGTGGGCCAGCAGAGTAATCCAGGCTGCAGAGAGCTGAATAAGCGACTTTTCTTGATACTAAGTATATTTTTTGTTGCTTTCCACATCTGAATACCTAGCAACTGTATTTCGCCTGCCTTTCTGTTACATTGAAGCTGTTTTTACTGCATTTAACTTAATATTGCACTTGGAATCCTTGTTTGTTACTATTTGACTGTATTTGTAGCAAATTCTTCTGTGTAAGCTGTAGTAGCTGATTCATAGCATTTATAAGTGTTTGCTGTACCTGTTTCTGCCTGTTTTGTGAAAAAAAGAAAAAAAAGAAAAAATATCTCTTGTTTTTCCTGCTTTACTAGTTTAGTCCAGTTTCAGAGTTGCTGATTCCTGGGCTTTGGTTGTAGTTCCTGTGTACTGTTTCCTTGCCTTATTTAGGGGAAGGGAAGCTACCTTGCTTACCAGTGGGAGTGGGAAGCATTGAGCTGCCTTTGTCCAGTTTTGTGAGGTTTCGGCCAGTAACTAGTAGTTTATTGGTCGTTTGGGGCCAGTTTCTAGCTTTTTCCAGCCCCTGGTATAAAACTTTCAGCTTGTACCTACTCAGCACAGACTCCACGTGGGCCAGCAGAGTAATCCAGGCTGCAGAGAGCTGAATAAGCGACTTTTCTTGATACTAAGTATATTTTTGTTGCTTTCCACATCTGAATACCTAGCAACTGTATTTCGCCTGCCTTTCTGTTACATTGAAGCTGTTTTTACTGCATTTAACTTAATATTGCACTTGGAATCCTTGTTTGTTACTATTTGACTGTATTTGTAGAAAATTCTTCTGTGTAAGCTGTAGTAGCTGATTCATAGCATTTATAAGTGTTTGCTGTACCTGTTTCTGCCTGTTTTGTGAAAAAAAAGAAAAAAAAGAAAAAAATCTCTTGTTTTTCCTGCTTTACTAGTTTAGTCCAGTTTCAGAGTTGCTGATTCCTTTTGTGAGGTTGCAGCCAGTAACTAGTAGTTTATTGGTCGTTTTGGGCCAGTTTCTAGCTTTTTCCAGCCCCCTGGTATAAAACTTTCAGCTTGTACCTACTCAGCACAGACTCCACGTGGGCCAGCAGAGTAATCCAGGCTGCAGAGAGCTGAATAAGCAACTTTTCTTGATACTGAGTATATTTTTTGTTGCTTTCCACATCTGAATACCTAGCGACTGTATTCTTTCTGTTACATTGAAGCTGTTTTTACTGCATTTAACTTAATATTGCACTTGGAATCCTTGTTTGTTACTATTTGACTGTATTTGTAGAAAATTCTTCTGTGTAAGCTGTAGTAGCTGATTCATAGCATTTATAAGTGTTTGCTGTACCTGTTTCTGCCTGTTTTGTGAAAAAAAAAAAAGAAAAAATATCTCTTGTTTTTCCTGCTTTACTAGTTTAGTCCAGTTTCAGAGTTGCTGATTCCTGGGCTTTGGTTGTAGTTCCTGTGTACTGTTTCCTTGCCTTATTTGGGGGAAGGGAAGCTACCTTGCTTTCCTGCTTTACTAGTTTAGTCCAGTTTCAGAGTTGCTGATTCCTGGGCTTTGGTTGTAGTTCCTGTGTACTGTTTCCTTGCCTTATTTGGGGGAAGGGAAGCTACCTTGCTTACCAGTGGGAGTGGGGAGCATTGAGCTGCCTTTTGTCCAGTTTTGGGAGGTTTCAGCCAGTAACTAGTAGTTTATTGGTCGTTTTGGGCCAGTTTCTAGCTTTTTCCAGCCCCCTGGTATAAAACTTTCAGCTTGTACCTACTCAGCACAGACTCCACGTGGGCCAGCAGAGTAATCCAGGCTGCAGAGAGCTGAATAAGCAACTTTTCTTGATACTAAGTATATTTTTGTTGCTTTCCACATCTGAATACCTAGCAACTGTATTTCGCCTGCCTTTCTGTTACATTGAAGCTGTTTTTACTGCATTTAACTTAATATTGCACTTGGAATCCTTGTTTGTTACTATTTGACTGTATTTGTAGCAAATTCTTCTGTGTAAGCTGTAGTAGCTGATTCATAGCATTTATAAGTGTTTGCTGTACCTGTTTCTGCCTGTTTTGTGAAAAAGAAGAAAAAAAAAGAAAAAATATCTCTTGTTTTTCCTGCTTTACTAGTTTAGTCCAGTTTCAGAGTTGCTGATTCCTGGGCTTTGGTTGTAGTTCCTGTGTACTGTTTCCTTGCCTTATTTGGGGGAAGGGAAGCTACCTTGCTTACCAGTGGGAGTGGGAAGCATTGAGCTGCCTTTTGTCCAGTTTTGTGAGGTTTCAGCCAGTAACTAGTAGTTTATTGGTCGTTTTGGGCCAGTTTCTAGCTTTTTCCAGCCCCTGGTATAAAACTTTCAGCTTGTACCTACTCAGCACAGACTCCACGTGGGCCAGCAGAGTAATCCAGGCTGCAGAGAGCTGAATAGGCGACTTTTCTTGATACTAAGTATATTTTTGTTGCTTTCCACATCTGAATACCTAGCAACTGTATTTCACCTGCCTTTCTGTTACATTGAAGCTGTTTTTACTGCATTTAACTTAATATTGCACTTGGAATCCTTGTTTGTTACTATTTGACTGTATTTGTAGAAAATTCTTCTGTGTAAGCTGTAGTAGCTGATTCATAGCATTTATAAGTGTTTGCTGTACCTGTTTCTGCCTGTTTTGTGAAAAAAAAAAAAAAGAAAAAATATCTCTTGTTTTTCCTGCTTTACTAGTTTAGTCCAGTTTCAGAGTTGCTGATTCCTGGGCTTTGGTTGTAGTTCCTGTGTACTGTTTCCTTGCCTTATTTGGGGAAGGAAGCTACCTTGCTTTCCTGCTTTACTAGTTTAGTCCAGTTTCAGAGTTGCTGATTCCTGGGCTTTGGTTGTAGTTCCTGTGTACTGTTTCCTTGCCTTATTTGGGGGAAGGGAAGCTACCTTGCTTACCAGTGGGAGTGGGAAGCATTGAGCTGCCTTTTGTCCAGTTTTGTGAGGTTTCAGCCAGTAACTAGTAGTTTATTGGTCGTTTTGGGCCAGTTTCTAGCTTTTCCAGCCCTTGGTATAAAACGCGGTAAACGCGCGTTAGCGTGATTTAGCGCGATTTAGCGCGGAGCTGCCACTGTTGCACACTAGGGCAGCGCCGGTTAAGCAGGTTTAAACTATTCGGGCTACCTAAAGTCCACTCTTCAAATTTTCCCTTAAAACTACCTTCCTCGAGCTATACTACTGATCAAATCAGCGTATCCTATAACTAAAAAGATCAACTCTACTTGACTCCAAGTAGACTATTCTCTATCTATTAAACCTAGCACTTGCTCCTACAGTACTTATTACCTTGATACGGCACTCTTGTCATAGATAGTACCCCAAAAAGGCAACCCCCCATTTCTCGGTCACCCACGTCCCCCGGAATCTTTTTTTAAAGTTTTTCGTCTACCCTTCTAGCATGTCGAGGGATCAGTTGCTAGTGTCCTCTCCTGCTCAGCTGGTGAACCTGGGAATATTGAGGCAATGTTTCAATTGCCTCATGTACACAGACAACCCTTTCCTCCTCCCACAAAACACAAATACATGCGAGAGATGCAACTATACGGCCAAACTGGAGGCTGAGCTCTCTCAACATAGGACTGGCAAGACCAGTCAGGAGGAGAAGGTTACCACACACACTATAGACCCAGTCTCACATAGTACCATTACAACCTCAAATCATACACATAAACACACAAAGACATACTGAGGCTCTGATCAAAAATCTACCAAAACAGCAGAGGCCACCAAAGCAGACACCCAAACAACCACCACCTCAGAACACAACACCCGCAACACATAGACCTCACAGTCAGAGTGTCAAACAGTCACAGCCCTTAAGGCCAAACACAATGCCAGACACACTAGTCATTGGTGACTCCATAGTCAGACACACTGATGTCCCGCTCACCAGACTGAGTAAGGAGAAGGTCACAGTAAGCTGCCTGTCGGGCGCTAGAATCCGCCACATAACGCAAGCACTCAGGTCTCTCAACAGCAGGTACAAATATGACTCAGTCATTGTCCACGCTGGTGTAAACGACCTGAGACGTACCTCCTTGGACTACATGAAAAGAGACATTGAGGAGCTCTCTGATTATGTAGCCCAGGCAGGTATGACCCTGACCTTGAGCAGTATCCTACCTTCACCAAGAATGATGCCACAATACAGAGATAAGATGATCAGCTTTAACAATTGGCTTAAACACTGGTGTCATTCAAAGGGGATCCAGTATCTGTCTGCCTGGGATGACATGCTGGACAAGCCACGCTGCCTCGCAAGGGACGGCTTGCACCTGTCACCCCTGGGATTCGGATATTGGCAAAGGCTCTTGCCACCCCATAGTGCCTTTTAGGCAAGGCTCAAATTCTAAACCTACCACCCTAGAACACAAAAAGGAAAAACTAAGGGTAATGCTGCTCAATGCCAGAAGTCTAAATCTCAAAATGCACGCACTCGAGGCCCTTCTCAGTATGGAGAACATCGATGTCTGTGCTGTGACAGAAACCTGGTTCAAGGCTCCTGAGAGCACCCCAGCTATCAGGTTTTACCTCATATCATGCCCGCCCCAAAATCCGGACAATACCAAGAAAGGAGGGGGGGGTATCCATATTCATCAAGGACACCCACACCTCAAGACTGGTGGCAACGCACGATGCATCGGAGACCATCCAGGTGCAATTAACCATAGGCAAGACTGCTCTGCAAATTGTAGCATGTTACAGGCCACCCTCACAAACTCAGGAAACTCACATGGCCTTCCTGAAAACACTAGAGGGATAAATGTATCACCAAACACCATCATACTAGGTGACTTCAATTACCCTAATATAGACTGGGAACACTACTCAAGCCCAAACACCCTAGCCCAAAAGTTCCTGGAATTCATAAACTCAAATGCCATGGAACAACTAGTCACCATCCCCACAAGAGGAGATAACATACTTGATCTCATCATCACGAACATGGGAGCACAATGTTCAACACCGGAAGTATACCCCTCACTGGTGAGATCAGATCACAAACTAATCTCGCTGGAGGTCCTCATCCCACCCCACCTGAAATAAAAAAGACCACAGTAAAGAACTTCTCAAAAGCCGACTTCACACTTCTAAAGACTAGTGTGGTCTCCTTTCAGGCCCCGGAGAAAGCGGAAAGCAATACTCAAGCCGCTGAATCACTTACAAACGCCTTCTACCAGCACCTGCAGGACTGCATGGATAAGGCAATCCCAAGCAAAACAAAGACTCTTTGTACCAAAGGCAAGCGTCCAGTCTGGTGGACCCCAGCCATAAACAAACTCTACAACAAAAGGAGGAAGCTACTACAAGATAGAGCAAAATCCTTAAAAGGTAAGACACCCTTGATCACTATAAGTAAAAACTAAGAGCTCTCATAAAATCATCCAAAGCAAATTTCGAGAGAAAAATAGCTAAAGACTCAAAAGACAATCATAAGGCCTTCTTTAGCTATGTTAGAAACCTAGGAGGAAACTCCCAGATATGCTCAGAACTAGTTCAAAATGATGTGAAGATTACTGATCCTACAGACATTGCCAACATACTGGCTGACAGGTTCAGTGCAAACTTCTCCCCTCCCCAAAGGAGAGATATCTATACCAAATGAGTGCAGCCCCCAAACATCTCCAGCGCCCAAGTGAGAACTGCTCTCTCCAAAGCAAAAACACAGCATCCATGGGACCCGATGGTGTCCCCGGCTGTGTGCTCCACGAACTCAATGAGGAATTAAACCCACAGCTAGGACAGCTGTTTAATCAAAGTCTTACCTCTGGATACGCACCCAGGGAGTGGCGCACTGCAACTGTGGTCCCACTTCACAAAGGCGGTGCCCCCACAGACCCTGGAAATTACCGTCCCATTAGCTTGACAAGCCTTATCTGCAAAGCCATGGAGAGGATCATAATGGACCTCATAAATAAAGACATAGGGAATTTGCAGACTTTGGATCCAACCCAGTTTGGCTTTGTCAAAGGCAGATCATGCCTTTTAAACTTGGTTGACTTTTTCGAAACAGTCACCAAAGCCATTGATGAGGGAAAGGCAGTCCATACAGCCTACCTCGATCTGGCTAAGGCCTTCGATACAATGCCCCACTCGGGTATCATTGAAAAACTCATCAGCTTAAATGTTAACCCATACATCACAAGATGGGTTGCAAACTGGCTGAGTGACAGAACCCACAGGGTCAGAGTTGCTGGCGCCATGTCAGACTCAAAGCCTGTCACAAGTGGTGTCCCACAGGGCTCAGTCCTGGGCCCACTCTTGTTTGGCATCTACTTTTCCGAAGTACAAGCAAACACAGGAGGGTTATGGCTGACAAAGTTTGCAGATGACTGCAAACTGGCGCCATAGTAGAAAACACATCTGACACAGATATCCTTCAGAAGGGTCTCACAGAAACGGATAACTGGTGCCAGAGCCACGGCCTAAAGTTAAATGCCAAAAAATGCATAGTCATACCCTTCGGGAAAAACAAGGTTACCCCTAGCTACCAAATAGGTGGTAATCCACTGAGCACAGAAGAAGTTATCAGGGACCTGGGGACCCAGGTTGATAGTAGTCTGTCATTCGACACCCATGTAGCTAAAGTAGTTAGGAAGTCCTTCTACATTGCCCACCTTATCATGAAGGGATTCTCATCTAGATCAAGGGAGGTCATAGTCTCCCTTTACGCATCACTCATCAGACCAATGATTGAGTACAATGCCCCATTCGGAATGTATCTGACCCGACACTTGCAGCAGCTGGAGAGGCCACAAAAGTTCCTCACCAAAAGGATAAAGGGTCTCAAAAATCTGTCTTATGCTGCCCGACTGAAAGAACTCCAGCTCTATTCAGTCGCTTACCGCTTGCCCAGAGGTGACCTTTGCCTAACATACAAGGCCATGTCAAACCCAGATTTGATGAATATGCTTCACCTCAAAAAATCTAGATCCATCAGAGCCACAAGGCGGAGACTTAAACCTCGACACGGCTATTAATAGGACGTGCTGGAGAGATAGATTCATCACCCAAAGACTCCCTATGCTGTGGAACAAAATCCCGGTACATGTGAGGCAGAGCACCTCGCTGGCCTTGTTCAAGAGAAATCTTGACCAATGGATGGGAGATCGCAGATATACCCCAGGAATTACCTCAGTGTCACTGCTCGACAGAGGCACAGCAAAATAATGGGTATAGTTCCCCATACTAAAGGGGTGGCGTAAGCCACAAAACAATGGGCTAGGCTTATAAATGCCCTCGGGCAGATAGCCTAGTATGAACCTATGAACCTATGAACCTATGAAATGGTTCCTCTCCCAGGTCCATGCTTACACTTATCAAGGGTGTCAGAACTTGTCAGAACTTTAGGATGCATGGCTAGGCTTAAAAAGGCCCTTGTGGTCGTTAGTGTAGTAAACACCTCTGAACCTATTGCTAGATTAAGTTTGTAAGCATACATTGGCAGTAATACCGCTTTGTCTGATCTTTTCCCTCTATTTTTGCAACTGTGAAGATGGTATATAAAAGTTTGGGTGGTAGTGTGTCTGCAAAAAGCACTTTTAAAATGTTTTCATGGAGTTAAATTCCCAAAAAGTTGAATTTCGTGTGATGAGACCCCATCAAGATTACCATCAGGCTCATAAGTAAAATGAACAAAACTTACATTTTCAGTGTATTGTACTTAGCATTTTCTGCCAAAGAGTTTACATCGTAGCTTATTGAAATGTGCCTTACTAAGTCAATGATCCCATTAAGAAAAACTAGTTCTTCAGAAAAAAAGTTAACCTCTCAAAACACACCTCTTATTAGTTATATCACACATCACATGACTTTCATGATACTTTAAATTAAAGGTATATTTATTTTTATGGTATGATTTTATACCTTTAATTTAAAGTATCATAAAAGTTATGTGATGTGTGATGTAACTTATAAGAGGTGTGTTTTGAGAGTTTAACTTTTTTTCTGAAGAAGTTCATGAAGAATAAATTTGAACGAAAGTACTAAAGAATTGTGTTTGCTCCTTCATTCCATCTACAGCTTTTGGTTTGAGTTTTGTTTTCCAGTTTGTTGTGTGCTTATATTGTGTTCACTCTTTCATTCCATCTACAGCTTTTGGTTTGAGTTTTGTTTTCCAGTTTGTTGTGTGCTTATATTGTGTTCGCTCTTTCATTCCATCTACAGCTTTTGGTTTGAGTTTCGTTTTCCAGTTTGTTGTGTGCTTATATTGTGTTCGCTCTTTCATTCCATCTACAGCTTTTGGTTTGAGATTCATTTTCCAGTTTGTTGTTGTGCTTATATTGTGTTTGCTCTTTCATTCCATCTACAGCTTCTGGTTTGAGTTTCATTTTCCAGTTTGTTGTGTGCTTATATTGTGTTCGCTCTTTCATTCCATCTACAGCTTTTGGTTTGAGCTTTGTTTTCCAGTTCGTTGTGTGCTTATATTGTGTTCGCTCTTTCATTCCATCTACAGCTTTTGGTTTGAGTTTCATTTTCCAGTTTGTTGTGTGCTTATATTGTGTTCTCTCTTTCATTCCATCTACAGCTTTTGGTTTGAGTTTTGTTTTCCAGTTCATTGTGTGCTTATATTGTGTTCGCTCTTTCATTCCATCTACAGCTTTTGGTTTGAGTTTCATTTTCCAGTTTGTTGTTGTGCTTATATTGTGTTCGCTCTTTCATTCCATCTACAGCTTTTGGTTTGAGTTTTGTTTTCCAGTTTATTGTGTGTTTATATTGTGTTCGCTCTTTCATTCCATCTACAGCTTTTGGTTTGAGTTTCATTTTCCAGTTTGTTGTGTGTTTATATTGTGTTCGCTCTTTCATTCCATCTACAGCTTTTGGTTTGAGTTTCGTTTTCCAGTTTGTTGCGTGTTTATATTGTGTTCGCTCTTTCATTCCATCTACAGCTTTTGGTTTGAGTTTCGTTTTCCAGTTTGTTGTGTGCTTATATTGTGTTTGCTCTTTCATTCCATCTACAGCTTTTGGTTTGAGTTTTGTTTTCCAGTTTGTTGTGTGTTTATATTGTGTTCGCTCTTTCATTCCATCTACAGCTTTTGGTTTGAGTTTCATTTTCCAGTTTGTTGTGTGTTTATATTGTGTTCGCTCTTTCATTCCATACAGCTTTTGGTTTGAGTTTCGTTTTCCAGTTTGTTGTGTGTTTATATTGTGTTCGCTCTTTCATTCCATCTACAGCTTTTGGTTTGAGTTTCATTTTCCAGTTTGTTGTTGTGCTTATATTGTGTTCGCTCTTTCATTCCATCTACAGCTTTTGGTTTGAGTTTTGTTTTCCAGTTTATTGTGTGTTTATATTGTGTTCGCTCTTTCATTCCATCTACAGCTTTTGGTTTGAGTTTCATTTTCCAGTTTGTTGTGTGTTTATATTGTGTTCGCTCTTTCATTCCATCTACAGCTTTTGGTTTGAGTTTCGTTTTCCAGTTTGTTGCGTGTTTATATTGTGTTCGCTCTTTCATTCCATCTACAGCTTTTGGTTTGAGTTTCGTTTTCCAGTTTGTTGTGTGCTTATATTGTGTTTGCTCTTTCATTCCATCTACAGCTTTTGGTTTGAGTTTTGTTTTCCAGTTTGTTGTGTGTTTATATTGTGTTTGCTCTTTCATTCCATCTACAGCTTTTGGTTTGAGTTTCATTTTCCAGTTTGTTGTGTGTTTATATTGTGTTCGCTCTTTCATTCCATCTACAGCTTTTGGTTTGAGTTTCGTTTTCCAGTTTGTTGTGTGTTTATATTGTGTTCGCTCTTTCATTCCATCTACAGCTTTTGGTTTGAGTTTCGTTTTCCAGTTTGTTGTGTGTTTATATTGTGTTCGCTCTTTCATTCCATCTACAGCTTTTGGTTTGAGTTTCGTTTTCCAGTTTGTTGTGTGTTTATATTGTGTTCGCTCTTTCATTCCATCTACAGCTTTTGGTTTGAGTTTCGTTTTCCAGTTTGTTGTGTGTTTATATTGTGTTCGCTCTTTCATTCCATCTGCAGCTTTTGGTTTGAGTTTCGTTTTCCAGTTTGTTGTTGTGCGTATAAGTCTTTGCGCTTTTCCTTTTCATTACAAGCTCTTTAGATCTGATGATAATGTCGTCACAAGCAGGAGCAGCCTTAGGTCAACTGGTGGCCTAGGCAAAAGGGCTCCATGGTGCCCCCCCCCCACACACACACACACACACACACACCACCTGGTGCCTCCATCCTGGTCTACCTACACCAAATAAATATTGGAAAATCACCTCTGCTAAAGCACCTATATTTGTGATGACAGTTTAAAATGTATCATGGTTTCATCTGCTCAGCTCAGGCTGTTGTTTGGCAATGTAACAGCAATGTAGTGCATGGAGTGTGCTGATTACAGTCCAATAATTGGAAAAAGACAAACCAGTTAAACAATACTATAGAGCGAGTCACGATCTTGATAAATGTTAAGCATTGCCTGATTAACTTGATAAGATATCCCATGTTAGTCAGTCAAATCTGCCATTACTGACCAGCAAAAGACAGCAGCAGAATAAAAAACAAATTTCTGCCTGCTGTCCGTACCGATAACATCTCCCTGATTTCCTTTCATAGACACAGAAAGTATCTAGAATAAAAGGATGTGTTCATAGACATAGGAAGTATCTAGAATAACAGGATGTGTTCATAGACACAGAAAGTATCTAGAATAACAGGATGTGTTCAACAGCATTTCTGAAGGGTGCAAAAGTCTGGAACTCAAATGAATGTCATTATTTAGTGACATCAATCCTCAGTGATTTGTCCAAAAAACTAATATTTTATGAGGAACAGACCAGACATATATGGCAAAAATCTGTACATTCTGTGAAAATCTGGACATTTGTGAGCATGGATGGTAGTGTAAATATAAAGGACTGTGTTACACTGTCTTCCTGACAGAGGTTGCTAAGGGCTTTATAGCTTTGAAAGGTGGCAAAACACTTAGCGATTTTTTTTTCTGTAAATGGTAGTACATGGAACAGATAAAGATCCATTCAATAGAAAAATCATGATCGGATCTTTGATCATAACTGCTAATTCTGTGTTTTTGTCATGGATGCCACGATTCCCCACTTGAACTTTGTTCTTGAGGGCATTTCTTGGCATCTGTGTCTCAATGCCAAGATATATAATATCAGGATGCTGTGATATAAACTGAGAAAAGCAGGAAAGAATAAAGTTTAAAAGACAGACTTTCTGTGTTGATGTGTACTTAGTAAACAAAAGCAAGCAGTAGTTATGTATTAAAAACAAGATGTATTGAAACACATCAAAATTCTCTTACATGTTTGGCATGTTTTTGAAATTAAATACTCCATTTTATCATGTTAGGATCTGCTTTGACAGAACTATTGTACTCTATATTGTCATTAGTTCAAATACTCAGGTGGGTCTAAATGTAGGTCCTTATCCAGGCTATGGCTTTATTTTATTTATTTACCGGGATTGTCCAATTGAGCAAAACAGAGCTTTGTTAAATAGTATGCATAAAAAATTGCCGTTCTAAAGTTTGACATGTTATACAATACGCAAAAAGTAGAGTTGGATTGCTATGGTATTCTAGTTTGCATTGCAGTTACTATAGCAACAGCAATGTGTTCTGTGTGTTTTTTAGATTTCCTCATTTATTGACCTCTAACGTCATCACTGTCAGCAAACACTTTTATTCTGTTCCTGTTCATTTTTTTTCATTTGTTTTTTTTTAATCTTATTTTTAAGACAAAACTACTTTGGTAGCTTTGGAGGCCCAAATAAAAGAAATAGATGAGGACTGCAAGCAGAAAGAAAGCTACAGGGTGGACCTAGAATTGAAACTTGTAGAAGTTAAAGAAAACCTACGGAAAGCAGAGTCTGGGCCTGTGACATTGGGAACAGCAGTGGATGCAACACATTTTGAAACAGCATGTCCTACTGTAAGTAAAAGCATATAGCATCAGCTGCTTTTAAAAACAATATGATTTATCAAAAATTGCTTAAGATTAATATGGAATGTGCACGAGATCGACAGAGGAAAACGTCACTTGTTATGGCTGTCACTGCTGTCAATTAGGGCACTTGTTTTAGGCCCTGGCAGTACAAAAAGGAATACATATATATCATTACAATTATATCATCTTGAAAGTAGACATTATAAGGTAATTGCATGGGTAAAACTTTTAGACCAATATTTTTGAAATAGTAAGGCCAACCTCCCTGAAGCTGTCCCAGCTTGTTTTAGGTAAGGTCAAAGCAAGTCAGAAATTAATGTCTATTTAAATATTGCTTCTAAGTGTAACTAGACCAAATGCTTGTGAAAATATGCATATGACTTTAAATCACTAGTGAGAGACTAATGAGACAGCTGTCAGTTATGTAACATATATATTAAACATTACTTGGAGATGCATATGACTTTAAATCACTAGTGAGAGACTAATGAGACAGCTGTCAGTTATGTAACATATATATTAAACATTACTTGGAGATGCATATGACTTTAAATCACTAGTGAGAGACTAATGAGACAGCTGTCAGTTATGTAACATATATATTAAACATTACTTGGAGATGCATATGACTTTAAATCACTAGTGAGAGACTAATGAGACAGCTGTCAGTTATGTAACATATATATTAAACATTACTTGGAGATGCATATGACTTTAAATCACTAGTGAGAGACTAATGAGACAGCTGTCAGTTATGTAACATATATATTAAACATTACTTGGAGATGCATATGACTTTAAATCACTAGTGAGAGACTAATGAGACAGCTGTCAGTTATGTAACATATATATTAAACATTACTTGGAGATGCATATGACTTTAAATCACTAGTGAGAGACTAATGAGACAGCTGTCAGTTATGTAACATATATATTAAACATTACTTGGAGATGCATATGACTTTAAATCACTAGTGAGAGACTAATGAGACAGCTGTCAGTTATGTAACATATATATTAAACATTACTTGGAGATGCATATGACTTTAAATCACTAGTGAGAGACTAACGAGACAGCTGTCAGTTATGTAACATATATATTAAACATTACTTGGAGATGCATATGACTTTAAATCACTAGTGAGAGACTAATGAGACAGCTGTCAGTTATGTAACATATATATTAAACATTACTTGGAGATGCATATGACTTTAAATCACTAGTGAGAGACTAATGAGACAGCTGTCAGTTATGTAACATATATATTAAACATTACTTGGAGATGCATATGACTTTAAATCACTAGTGAGAGACTAATGAGACAGCTGTCAGTTATGTAACATATATATTAAACATTACTTGGAGATGCATATGACTTTAAATCACTAGTGAGAGACTAACGAGACAGCTGTCAGTTATGTAACATATATATTAAACATTACTTGGAGATGCATATGACTTTAAATCACTAGTGAGAGACTAATGAGACAGCTGTCAGTTATGTAACATATATATTAAACATTACTTGGAGATGCATATGACTTTAAATCACTAGTGAGAGACTAATGAGACAGCTGTCAGTTATGTAACATATATATTAAACATTACTTGGAGATGCATATGACTTTAAATCACTAGTGAGAGACTAATGAGACAGCTGTCAGTTATGTAACATATATATTAAACATTACTTGGAGATGCATATGACTTTAAATCACTAGTGAGAGACTAATGAGACAGCTGTCAGTTATGTAACATATATATTAAACATTACTTGGAGATGCATATGACTTTAAATCACTAGTGAGAGACTAATGAGACAGCTGTCAGTTATGTAACATATATATTAAACATTACTTGGAGATGCATATGACTTTAAATCACTAGTGAGAGACTAATGAGACAGCTGTCAGTTATGTAACATATATATTAAACATTACTTGGAGATGCATATGACTTTAAATCACTAGTGAGAGACTAATGAGACAGCTGTCAGTTATGTAACATATATATTAAACATTACTTGGAGATGCATATGACTTTAAATCACTAGTGAGAGACTAATGAGACAGCTGTCAGTTATGTAACATATATATTAAACATTACTTGGAGATGCATATGACTTTAAATCACTAGTGAGAGACTAATGAGACAGCTGTCAGTTATGTAACATATATATTAAACATTACTTGGAGATGCATATGACTTTAAATCACTAGTGAGAGACTAATGAGACAGCTGTCAGTTATGTAACATATATATTAAACATTACTTGGAGATGCATATGACTTTAAATCACTAGTGAGAGACTAATGAGACAGCTGTCAGTTATGTAACATATATATTAAACATTACTTGGAGATGCATATGACTTTAAATCACTAGTGAGAGACTAATGAGACAGCTGTCAGTTATGTAACATATATATTAAACATTACTTGGAGATGCATATGACTTTAAATCACTAGTGAGAGACTAACAAGACAGCTGTCAGTTATGTAACATATATATTAAACATTACTTGGAGATGCATATGACTTTAAATCACTAGTGAGAGACTAACAAGACAGCTGTCAGTTATGTAACATATATATTAAACATTACTTGGAGATGCATATGACTTTAAATCACTAGTGAGAGACTAACAAGACAGCTGTCAGTTATGTAACATATATATTAAACATTACTTGGAGATGCATATGACTTTAAATCACTAGTGAGAGACTAACGAGACAGCTGTCAGTTATGTAACATATATATTAAACATTACTTGGAGATGCATATGACTTTAAATCACTAGTGAGAGACTAACAAGACAGCTGTCAGTTATGTAACATATATATTAAACATTACTTGGAGATGCATATGACTTTAAATCACTAGTGAGAGACTAACGAGACAGCTGTCAGTTATGTAACATATATATTAAACATTACTTGGAGATGCATATGACTTTAAATCACTAGTGAGAGACTAACGAGACAGCTGTCAGTTATGTAACATATATATTAAACATTACTTGGAGATGCATATGACTTTAAATCACTAGTGAGAGACTAATGAGACAGCTGTCAGTTATGTAACATATATATTAAACATTACTTGGAGATGCATATGACTTTAAATCACTAGTGAGAGACTAATGAGACAGCTGTCAGTTATGTAACATATATATTAAACATTACTTGGAGATGCATATGACTTTAAATCACTAGTGAGAGACTAACGAGACAGCTGTCAGTTATGTAACATATATATTAAACATTACCTGGAGATAATGGAGCACACTGGACATGGATTAGTCACGTTCAAGAATGAAGCTGCCACTACAGCCTAGGTCACTACCAACACAAAAATAACACTAGTGAAGCTTATTTTAATCCATTTAAAATGGTAATAGAACATCAGCTTGCGTTTTATAAACATTAAAAAGTATTAAACTCTAGCATCTTTCATTACAGATTGATTGTAGGCCTTGGCTATTTACCAGAAAGCCAAAAATTTCAGGAGGGACAGGGCAAAATTAGAGAAGTTAAAAGTTAATACAACAGATTTTGCAATCAACACACATTTTTTGAACTAGGAGGTTCTAACTGTAATTTTCATTGTTTTACCAGAAAAACAAAGCATTTCATGAGGGACAGGGAAAAATTAAGGTTGTTCTACAAAAACACTCAGCCATAGAAATACTTATCTTACTGTTTCAAGTGAAGGATCGCTTAGCATCGCTTCTAATTTAACTTGTTTGCTGTTTTTTCGTTCTGATGTGATCCTTTCTTTCTAAGATACTGTTTGTGAAAAGGTTCAGCTTGTTAAAGCAACAGTAAGCAGCTGTCAAACTGTGCAGTATGCAAACGCTGTTGAAGTCCAGTGTCCCCATTATCACCCATCACTTAACATCTAAGGTCCAGCTCAGCGGGTTTTTCTTTTATGGGGTTTCTTGTATCACTCATTATCTCTTGTGGGTTCTTTTTCTTTTCACTGACTGAAAGGAGAGTGACTTGAATGGTATTCAAGGACCTTGATGCAAACAAAGAGAGTGTGTCATCTGTTTTACTGGATTGGCATAGATAATACAGAAGAAACATCCTTAAATGTATTTGGTCCTGAAACAGATTTCTTCTCTTAGATTTCATGCTAGGCTCAATATTCTTTACAAAGTTATCTACATACACAAGTTTGGAGCAAGACAAAACCATTGCCTACTGTTACAGATAATGAGACGGGATACTTGGCTAGCACAGTGTCATTCTTAGATATTGCTCATTTTATTTATATGTTTATGTTTGATTAGCAGATGGGCTTGTTCAAGTCACTAAAGCTCTACCTATGACCATGACAGGCAGGAACAAGACAGAACCAGTTAACTGAAAGCATATTTGATTTTAAGACTATAAAAACTTTAGCAAAACTTTCAGCATTGAGAAGAATCCTACTACCAACACCTCAGCACCGACACTGCACTAACATATGGTGGTTGCATCAGCTATTATTTTGTATTCAGACTTCAGAATCTGACAAATTATAGGCTACAAGCGCAAAGAGTGCATGCTGAAGTATTATACACTTGGTCCTCAGTCCCCCAAAGGGAAGTGACTCCCCCAGTTAATATAGTAATAAAATTGCTTATTGTCAACATTATATGCTAAATTTTAAGTCTAACTTTTATATATTAATCAACCTACCCATCATACCTCCTGACTAGTTGTACTTAACTCTGTGGTCATGGTAGTCAACCCACCCACCATACCTCCTAACTAGTACTTAAATCTGTGGTCATGGTAGTCAACCCACCCATCATACCGCCTGCACCTCCTAACTAGTTGTACTTAACTCTGAGATAATGGTAGTTAACCCATCCATCATACCTCCTGACTAGTTGTACTTAACTCTGTGGTCATGGTAGGCAACCCACCCATCATACCTCCTGACTAGTTGTACTTAAATCTGTGGTCATGGTAGTCAACCCACCCATCATACCTCCTGACTAGCTGTACTTAACTCTGTGGTCATGGTAGTCAACCCACCCATCATACCCCTGCACCTCCTAACTAGCTGTTTTTAACTCTGAGGTCATGGTAGTCAACCCACCCATCATACTTCCTGTACGTCCTAACTAGTTGTACTTAACTCTGAGGTCATGGTAGTCAACCCACCCATCATACCTCCTGAACTTCCTAACTAGTTGTACTTAACTCTGGGGTCATGGTAGTCATCCCACCCATCATACCTCATGCACTGCTTAACACCTTCTTGCAGGATGTTGTCATCACTAGGGTTCCAGTGATTGCTCACAGTTTGCAGCCCTCAAAAAACGTTGCCAGCCACAGCCCTTTAGTTTTAGTCTGTACTTCAGAGAAGTAGATTCCAAACAGTAGAAGTCCCAGAACTGATTCCTGTGGAACACCACTGGTTATGGGTTTGCTGGAGGAGGTGGGGTCCCCTGTTTTGACCATGTGAATTCTATCAGTGAGCCAGTTTGCAACCAACCTGACAATATATGGGTTGATGATACCCAGCTAAGTGAGTTTATCAATAATGCCCGAGTGAGAGATTGTGTTAAAGGCCTTGGCTAAGTCTTGGTAGGCCATATGCACAGATTTGCTCTCGTCTAGGGCTTTGGTGACTGTTTCTAAGAAGTCCACCAAGTTTATGAGCCATGATCTCCCCTTATCAAAGCCATACTTGAGGTCGAGCATTTGGAGATTTCCTATAGCTTCATTAATATGGTCCATGGTGATTCATTCCATGGCCTTGCAGATATGGAATATTGCATTGAGTATACCTGCTGCTACTGAGGCACTCTTGATAACATCTGTACATCCCCTATTATTTGGCCTTTCATCCAGAATTCATATTGGACACACCCTGATCCACTGATGTACCACTGGTAACAGCTGTCCACTCTTATCCTGTGGACCATGGTCTTGCCTATATTGAAATGGATACCTTGCTTTATTAGTGCACAGCTGGTTCCCCCTTTACATCACTAGCAGTAAGAGACTACAAGTTCAACAGATATGTGGTACACCTATGATCACATTGTAGATGTCCAAACACTGATCTATGCCTATATCTGTAAATACTTTGGCCACTGGAGAATGTCCCTGGGTCCCTGAGTTAGTTTAACCCTCTTCATATCTCCATGACTCTGGAAACATGAATGATGTTGGTCCCTTACATCATCATTTGGCAGGTGCAACACTTTGCTAGTGCTACCAGGATCCTGTTTTGGAGACTACAAGGCATTGTAGACAAGCCTGTAGCTTGTACAGGTGATATGACTGCTTCCATCTCCTGTGCCACTGGTGCTCCACTGCCACTAACCTATCTCCTCCTATGCCTAATGAAGTGCAAGTGATGGAGCCAATGACCGAGGGACAAATATGATGGAAGGTGTGTATGTGTCAGGATAGCCAATGACTGAGGGCCAAATAGAATGGAAGGTGTAGACATGTCAGAATAGCCAATGACAGAGGGACAAATACACTGAAAGGTGTAGACATCTCAGGATAGCCAATGACAGAGGAACAAGTATGATGGAAGGTTTGGACATGTCAGGATAGCCAATGATAGAGGGACAAATATGATGGAAGGTGTGGACATGTCGGGATAGCCAGTGACAGAGGGACAAATACAATGGAAGGTGTGGATGTGTCAGGATAGCCAATGACAGAGGGACAAATATGATGGAAGATGTGGATGTGTCAGGATAGCCAATGACAGAGGGACAAATACAATGGAAGGTGTGGACATGTCAATATAAGATCAGTATCATTGGTGTCATCATCGTGCTTTTTTTCGATTTTTAATTGGGGTTAAAGTGTCTTGTTAACTGTCATCGCCTCTCTTGATTCAGTGCCACTCTCCTACCATCTTCAAAAGTCATGGCTATTTTTCACAGGTCTTCTCTTATGCAAGATGTCCATCTCTCAGTTGTCCATCCTTATTGCCTCATGCCTTCTTTCTCTCTCACCCAAATCTTATTTTCTGAACTGCCTTTTCATTTCCTACACCCACGACTGAACCTCTTTAACAGGTTCTCCTTGACATTCTCTGAAATGCAGCTACTTCGTATTCTGTTCTGATGTCAGCATTTCTTCATCTGCCCCTCAGTGGGCATCCGGTCGTACATCTCAGATACTTCATCTCCATCACATCATGATTTCTCAGCTGCTATTCCTTCATCATGCAGGACTCTGTACCATACAACAATACTTATCACTCCACTGGTTGTACACCTTATGGTTTCACACCATGCATGACGCTGGACCATACAACAATAATTATCACACCACTGTTTTGTACACCATATGTTTTCACACCATGCAGGATGCTGTACCATACAACAATACTTATCACTCCACTGTTTTGTACACCTTATGGTTTCACACCATGCAGGATGCTGTACCATACAACAATACTTATCACTACACTGTTTTGTACACCTTATGGTTTCACACCATGCAGGATGCTGTACCATACAACAATACTTATCACTCCACTGTTTTGTACACCTTATGGTTTCACACCATGCAGGACTCTGTACCATACAACAATACTTATCACTCCACTGTTTTGTACACCTTATGGTTTCACACCATGCAGGATGCTGTACCATACAACAATACTTATCACTCCACTGTTTTGTACACCTTATGGTTTCACACCATGCAGGACTCTGTACCATACAACAATACTTATCACTCCACTGTTTTGTACACCTTATGGTTTCACACCATGCAGGACTCTGTACCATACAATAGTACTTATCACTCCACTGTTTTGTACACCTTATGGTTCCATATCATGCAGGACTCTGTACATATAACAATACTTATCACTGCACTGTTTTGTACACCTTATGGTTTCACACCATGCAGGACTCTGTACCATACAATAGTACTTATCACTCCACTGTTTTGTACACCTTATGGTTTCACACCATGCAGGATGCTGTACCATACAATACTTATCACTCCACTGTTTTGTACACCTTATGGTTTCACACCATGCAGGGCACAGTGCCATACAATAGTACTTATCACTGCACTGTTCCGTACACCTTATGGTTTCACACCATGCAGGATACTGTACCATACAACAATAGTACTTATCACTCCACTGTTTTGTACACCTTATGGTTTCACACCATGCAGGATGCTGTACCATACAACAGTACTTATCACTCCACTGTTTTGTACATCTTATGTTTCACACCATGCAGGATGCTGTACCATACAACAGTACTTATCACTCCACTGTTTTGTACACCTTATGGTTTCACACCATGCAGGACTCTGTACCATACAACAATACTTATCACTCCACTGTTTTGTACACCTTATGGTTTCACACCATGCAGGATGCTGTACCATACAACAATACTTATCACTCCACTGTTTTGTACACCTTATGGTTTCACACCATGCAGGACTCTGTACCATACAACAATACTTATCACTCCACTGTTTTGTACACCTTATGGTTTCACACCATGCAGGACTCTGTACCATACAACAATACTTATCACTCCACTGTTTTGTACACCTTATGGTTTCACACCATGCAGGATGCTGTACCATACAACAATACTTATCACTCCACTGTTTTGTACACCTTATGGTTTCACACCATGCAGGATGCTGTACCATACAACAATACTTATCACTCCACTGTTTTGTACACCTTATGGTTTCACACCATGCAGGACTCTGTACCATACAACAATACTTATCACTCCACTGTTTTGTACACCTTATGGTTTCACACCATGCAGGACTATGTACCGTACAACAATACTTATCACTCCACTGTTTTGTACACCTTATGGTTTCACACCATGCAGGACTCTGTACCATACAACAGTACTTATCACTCCACTGTTTTGTACACCTTATGGTTTCACACCATGCAGGACTCTGTACCATACAACAATACTTATCACTCCACTGTTTTGTACACCTTATGGTTTCACACCATGCAGGATGCTGTACCATACAACAATACTTATCACTCCACTGTTTTGTACACCTTATGGTTTCACACCATGCAGGACTCTGTACCATACAACAATACTTATCACTCCACTGTTTTGTACACCTTATGGTTTCACACCATGCAGGACTCTGTACCATACAACAATACTTATCACTCCACTGTTTTGTACACCTTATGGTTTCACACCATGCAGGACACTGTACCATACAATAGTACTTATCACTCCACTGTTTTGTACACCTTATGGTTTCACACCATGCAGGATGCTGTACCATACAATAGTACTTATCACTCCACTGTTTTGTACACCTTATGGTTTCACACCATGCAGGATGCTGTACCATACAACAGTACTTATCACTCCACTGTTTTGTACACCTTATGGTTTCACACCATGCAGGATGCTGTACCATACAACAATACTTATCACTCCACTGTTTTGTACACCTTATGGTTTCACACCATGCAGGACTCTGTACCATACAACAGTACTTATCACTCCACTGTTTTGTACACCTTATGGTTTCACACCATGCAGGATGCTGTACCATACAACAATACTTATCACTCCACTGTTTTGTACACCTTATGGTTTCACACCATGCAGGACACTGTACCATACAACAATACTTATCACTCCACTGTTTTGTACACCTTATGGTTTCACACCATGCAGGATGCTGTACCATACAACAATACTTATCACTCCACTGTTTTGTACACCTTATGGTTTCACACCATGCAGGACTCTGTACCATACAACAATACTTATCACTCCACTGTTTTGTACACCTTATGGTTTCACACCATGCAGGACTCTGTACCATACAACAATACTTATCACTCCACTGTTTTGTACACCTTATGGTTTCACACCATGCAGGACTCTGTACCATACAACAATACTTATCACTCCACTGTTTTGTACACCTTATGGTTTCACACCATGCAGGATGCTGTACCATACAACAATACTTATCACTCCACTGTTTTGTACACCTTATGGTTTCACACCATGCAGGACTCTGTACCATACAACAATACTTATCACTCCACTGTTTTGTACACCTTATGGTTTCACACCATGCAGGATGCTGTACCATACAATAGTACTTATCACTCCACTGTTTTGTACACCTTATGGTTTCACACAATGCAGGACTGTACCATACAACAGTACTTATCACTCCACTGTTTTGTACACCTTATGGTTTCACACCATGCAGGATGCTGTACCATACAACAATACTTATCACTCCACTGTTTTGTACACCTTATGGTTTCACACCATGCAGGATGCTGTACCATACAACAATACTTATCACTCCACTGTTTTGTACACCTTATGGTTTCACACCATGCAGGATGCTGTACCATACAACAATACTTATCACTCCACTGTTTTGTACACCTTATGGTTTCACACCATGCAGGACTCTGTACCATACAACAATACTTATCACTCCACTGTTTTGTACACCTTATGGTTTCACACCATGCAGGACTCTGTACCATACAACAATACTTATCACTCCACTGTTTTGTACACCTTATGGTTTCACACCATGCAGGATGCTGTACCATACAACAATACTTATCACTCCACTGTTTTGTACACCTTATGGTTTCACACCATGCAGGATGCTGTACCATACAATAGTACTTATCACTCCACTGTTTTGTACACCTTATGGTTTCACACCATGCAGGATGCTGTACCCTACAACAATATGTATCACTCCACTGTTTTGTACACCTTATGGTTTCACACCATGCAGGATGCTACCTACAACAATACTTAGACTCACTGTTTTGTACACCTTATGGTTTCACACCATGCAGGGCACAGTGCCATACAATAGTACTTATCACTGCACTGTTCCGTACACCTTATGGTTTCACACCATGCAGGATACTGTACCATACAACAATACTTATCACGCCACTGTTTTGTACACCTTATGGTTTCACACCATGCAGGATGCTGTACCATACAACAATACTTATCACTGCACTGTTTTGTACACCTTATGGTTTCACACCATGCAGGATGCTGTACCATACAATAGTACTTATCACTCCACTGTTTTGTACACCTTATGGTTTCACACCATGCAGGATGCTGTACCATACAACAATACTTATCACTCCACTGTTTTGTACACCTTATGGTTTCACACCATGCAAGACACTGTACCATACAATAGTACTTATCACTCCACTGTTTTGTACACCTTATGGTTTCACACCATGCAGGATGCTGTACCATACAACAATACTTATCACTCCACTGTTTTGTACACCTTATGGTTTCACACCATGCAGGATGCTGTACCATACAACAATACTTATCACTCCACTGTTTTGTACACCTTATGGTTTCACACCATGCAGGACTCTGTACCATACAACAATACTTATCACTCCACTGTTTTGTACACCTTATGGTTTCACACCATGCAGGACTCTGTACCATACAACAATACTTATCACTCCACTGTTTTGTACACCTTATGGTTTCACACCATGCAGGATGCTGTACCATACAATAGTACTTATCACTCCACTGTTTTGTACACCTTATGGTTTCACACCATGCAGGATGCTGTACCATACAATAGTACTTATCACTCCACTGTTTTGTACACCTTATGGTTTCACACCATGCAGGATGCTGTACCATACAACAATACTTATCACTCCACTGTTTTGTACACCTTATGGTTTCACACCATGGAAGACACTGTACCATACAATAGTACTTATCACTCCACTGTTTTGTACACCTTATGGTTTCACACCATGCAGGATGCTGTACCATACAACAATACTTATCACTGCACTGTTTTGTACACCTTATGGTTTCACACCATGCAGGATGCTGTACCATACAACAATACTTATCACTCCACTGTTTTGTACACCTTATGGTTTCACACCATGCAGGATGCTGTACCATACAACAGTACTTATCACTCCACTGTTTTGTACACCTTATGGTTTCACACCATGCAGGATGCTGTACCATACAACAATACTTATCACTCCACTGTTTTGTACACCTTATGGTTTCACACCATGCAGGATGCTGTACCATACAACAATACTTATCACTCCACTGTTTTGTACACCTTATGGTTTCACACCATGCAGGATGCTGTACCATACAACAATACTTATCACTCCACTGTTTTGTACACCTTATGGTTTCACACCATGCAGGACTCTGTACCATACAACAATACTTATCACTCCACTGTTTTGTACACCTTATGGTTTCACACCATGCAGGACTCTGTACCATACAACAGTACTTATCACTCCACTGTTTTGTACACCTTATGGTTTCACACCATGCAGGATGCTGTACCATACAACAATACTTATCACTCCACTGTTTTGTACACCTTATGGTTTCACACCATGCAGGATGCTGTACCATACAACAATACTTATCACTCCACTGTTTTGTACACCTTATGGTTTCACACCATGCAGGACTCTGTACCATACAACAATACTTATCACTCCACTGTTTTGTACACCTTATGGTTTCACACCATGCAGGATGCTGTACCATACAACAATACTTATCACTCCACTGTTTTGTACACCTTATGGTTTCACACCATGCAGGATGCTGTACCATACAACAATACTTATCACTCCACTGTTTTGTACACCTTATGGTTTCACACCATGCAGGACTCTGTACCATACAACAGTACTTATCACTCCACTGTTTTGTACACCTTATGGTTTCACACCATGCAGGATGCTGTACCATACAACAATACTTATCACTCCACTGTTTTGTACACCTTATGGTTTCACACCATGCAGGATGCTGTACCATACAACAATACTTATCACTCCACTGTTTTGTACACCTTATGGTTTCACACCATGCAGGACTCTGTACCATACAACAATACTTATCACTCCACTGTTTTGTACACCTTATGGTTTCACACCATGCAGGATGCTGTACCATACAACAATACTTATCACTGCACTGTTTTGTACACCTTATGGTTTCACACCATGCAGGATGCTGTACCATACAACAATACTTATCACTGCACTGTTTTGTACACCTTATGGTTTCACACCATGCAGGATGCTGTACCATACAATAGTACTTATCACTCCACTGTTTTGTACACCTTATGGTTTCACACCATGCAGGATGCTGTACCATACAACAATACTTATCACTCCACTGTTTTGTACACCTTATGGTTTCACACCATGCAGGACTCTGTACCATACAACAATACTTATCACTCCACTGTTTTGTACACCTTATGGTTTCACACCATGCAGGACTCTGTACCATACAACAGTACTTATCACTCCACTGTTTTGTACACCTTATGGTTTCACACCATGCAGGACTCTGTACCATACAACAATACTTATCACTCCACTGTTTTGTACACCTTATGGTTTCACACCATGCAGGATGCTGTACCATACAATAGTACTTATCACTCCACTGTTTTGTACACCTTATGGTTTCACACCATGCAGGACTCTGTACCATACAACAATACTTATCACTCCACTGTTTTGTACACCTTATGGTTTCACACCATGCAGGACTCTGTACCATACAACAATACTTATCACTCCACTGTTTTGTACACCTTATGGTTTCACACCATGCAGGATGCTGTACCATACAATAGTACTTATCACTCCACTGTTTTGTACACCTTATGGTTTCACACCATGCAGGATGCTGTACCATACAACAATACTTATCACTCCACTGTTTTGTACACCTTATGGTTTCACACCATGCAGGATGCTGTACCATACAACAATACTTATCACTCCACTGTTTTGTACACCTTATGGTTTCACACCATGCAGGACTCTGTACCATACAACAGTACTTATCACTCCACTGTTTTGTACACCTTATGGTTTCACACCATGCAGGACTCTGTACCATACAACAATACTTATCACTCCACTGTTTTGTACACCTTATGGTTTCACACCATGCAGGATGCTGTACCATACAACAATACTTATCACTCCACTGTTTTGTACACCTTATGGTTTCACACCATGCAGGACTCTGTACCATACAACAATACTTATCACTCCACTGTTTTGTACACCTTATGGTTTCACACCATGCAGGACTCTGTACCATACAACAATACTTATCACTCCACTGTTTTGTACACCTTATGGTTTCACACCATGCAGGACACTGTACCATACAATAGTACTTATCACTCCACTGTTTTGTACACCTTATGGTTTCACACCATGCAGGATGCTGTACCATACAATAGTACTTATCACTCCACTGTTTTGTACACCTTATGGTTTCACACCATGCAGGATGCTGTACCATACAACAATACTTATCACTCCACTGTTTTGTACACCTTATGGTTTCACACCATGCAGGATGCTGTACCATACAACAATACTTATCACTCCACTGTTTTGTACACCTTATGGTTTCACACCATGCAGGACTCTGTACCATACAACAGTACTTATCACTCCACTGTTTTGTACACATTATGGTTTTACACCATGCAGGATGCTCTACCATACAATAGTACTTATCACTGCACTGTTTTGTACACCTTATGGTTTCACACCATGCAGGACTCTGTACCATACAACAATACTTATCACTCCACTGTTTTGTACACCTTATGGTTTCACACCATGCAGGATGCTGTACCATACAACAATACTTATCACTCCACTGTTTTGTACACCTTATGGTTTCACACCATGCAGGACTCTGTACCATACAACAGTACTTATTACTGCACTGTTTTGTACACCTTATGGTTTCACACCATGCAGGATGCTGTACCATACAACAATACTTATCACTCCACTGTTTTGTACACCTTATGGTTTCACACCATGCAGGATGCTGTACCATACAATAGTACTTATCACTCCACTGTTTTGTACACCTTATGGTTTCACACCATGCAGGACTCTGTACCATACAACAATACTTATCACTCCACTGTTTTGTACACCTTATGGTTTCACACCCTGCAGGACTGTAGTGAGAATAGGGAACAGGTGGAGGTGACCCTGGAGAAGTCAAGATATGCTCTTGAGAGAAGAGGAATGAAGGTCAGCAGGACTAAGACAGAATATATGTGTGTGAATGAGCGGGAGGATAGAGGAATGGTGAGGATGCAGGGAGTAGAGATGGCGAAGATGGATGAGTTTAAATACTTGGGATCAACAGTTCAGAGTATTGGTGAGTGTGGATGAGAGCTGAAGAAGAGACTACAGGCAGGATGGAGTGGGTGGAGAAGAGTGTCAGGAGTGATTCGTGCCAGACGAGTACCAGTAAGAGTGAAATGGAAGTTCTACAAGAGGGTAGTGAGACCAGATTTGTTATATGGGTTGGAGACAGTAGCATTGACAAAAAGGCAGAAGTCAGAGCTTGACGTGGCAGAGTTGAAGATGTTAAGATTTGCACTGGGTGTGACGAGGATGGGCAGGATTAGGAATAAGTATATTAGAGGGTCAGCCCAGGTTGGAAGGTTTGGAGACAAAGCCAGAGTGGCAAGATTAGGTTGGTTTGGACATGTGCTGAGGAGGGATGCAGAGTATATTGGGAAAACGAAGCCAAGGATGAAGCTGCCAGGTAACAGCAAAATAGGAAGGCCTAAGATAAGGTTTATGGATGTGGTGAGAGGGGACATGCAGGTGGTTGGTGAGACGGAGCAAGATGCAGAGAACAGGAAGAAATGCAAACAGTTGATCTGCTGTGGCGACCCCTGATGGGAGCAGCTGAAAGAAGAAGAAGATGGTTTCACACCATGCAGGACACTGTACCATACAATAGTACTTATCACTCCACTGTTTTGTACACCTTATGTTTCACACCATGGAGGATGCTGTACCATACAACAATACTTATCACTCGACTGTTTTGTGCACCTTATGGTTTCACACCATGTAGGACTCTGTACCATACAATAGTATTTATCACTCGACTGTTTTGTACACCTTATGGTTTCACACCATGCAGGATGCTGTACCGTGCAACAATGCTTATCATGCCACTGTTTTGTACACCTTATGGTTTCACACCATGCAGGACTCTGTACCATACAATAGTACTTATCACTCCACTGTTTTGTACACCTTATGGTTTCACACCATGCCGGATGCTGTACCATACATCAGTACTTATCATGCCACTGTTTTATACACCTTATTGTTTCACACCATGCAGGATGCAGTACGATACAACAGTACTTATCACTCCAATGTTTTGTACACCTTATGGTTTCACACCATGCAGGACTCTGTACCATACAACAATACTTATCACGCCACTTTGTACACCTGATGGTTTCACACCATGCAGGACTCTGTACCATACAATACTACTTATCACTACACTGTTTTGTACACCTTATGGTTTCACACCATGCAAGACGCTGTACCATACAACAATACTTATCAGTCCACGGTTTTGTACACCTTATGGTTTCACACCATGCAGGACTCTCAATCATACTACAATATTTATCACTCCATGGTTTAGTACACCTTATGGTTTCACCATGCAGGACTCTGTACCATACAACAATACTTATCACTCCACAGTTTTGTACACTTTATGGTTTCACATCCTGTAGGACTCTGTAGTGAGAATAGGGAACAGGTGGAGGAGACCCTGGAGAAGTCAAGATATGCTCTTGAGAGAAGAGGAATGAAGGTTAGCAGGACTAAGACAGAATATATGTGTGTGAATGAGCAGGAGGATAGAGGAATGGTTTGGATGCAGGGAGTAGAGATGGCAAAGGTGGATGAGTTTAAATACTTGGGATCAACAGTTCAGAGTAATGGTGATTGTGGAGGAGAGCTGAAGAAGAGAGTACAGGCAGGATGGAGTGGGTGGAGAAGAGTGTCAGGAGTGATTTGTGACAGACGAGTACCAGTAAGAGTGAAAGGGAAGGTCTAGAAGAGGGTAGTGAGACCAGCTATGTTATATGGGTTGGAGACAGTGGCACTGACAAAAAGGCAGGAGTCAGAGCTTGATGTGGCAGAGTTGAAGATGTTAAGATTTGCACTGGGTGTGATGAAGATGGACAGGATTAGGAATAAGTATATTAGAGGGTCAGCCCAGTTTGGAAGGTTTGAAGACAAAGCCAGAGCGGCAAGATTAGGTTGGTTTGGACATGTGCTGAGGAGGGATGCAGAGTATATTGGGAAAACGATGCAAAGGATGAAGCTGCCAGGTTACAGGAAAAGAGGAAGGCCTAAGATAAGGTTTATGGATGTGGTGAGAGTGGACATGCAGGTGGTTGGTGCGACGGAGCAAGATGCAGAGGACAGGAAGAAATGGAAATAGTTGATCTGCTGTGGCGACCCCTGATGGGAGCAGCCGAAAGAAGAAGAAGAAGAAGAAGATGGTTTCACACTATGCAGGATGCTGTACCATACAATAGTACTTATCACTCCACTGTTTTGTACACCTTATGGTTTCACACCATGCAGGATGTTGTACCATACAGTAGTACTTATCACTCGACTCTTTTGTACACCTTATGGTTTCACACCATGCAGGACGCTGTACCGTACAACAATACTTATCACGCCACTGTTTTTTACACCTTATGGTTTCACACTATGCAGGACTCTGTACCATACAACAGTACTTATTACTCCATTGTTTTGTACACCTTATGATTTCCTACCATGCAGGAAGCTGTACCATACAACAGTACTTATCACTTTACTGTTTTCTACACACTATGTTTTCACACCAGGCAGGAGTCTTTCCCATACAACAATAGTTTTCACACCACTGTTTTGTACAACTTATGGTGTCACACCATGCAGGACGCTGTACCATACAACAATACTTATCACTCAACTGTGTTTGCACCTTATGGTTTCACACCATGCAGGACTCTGTACCATACAGCAATACTTATCACTCCACGGTTTTGTACACCTTATGTTTTCACACCATGCTGGACTCTGTACCATACAACAATACTTATCACACCGCTGTTTTGTAC
Source organism: Protopterus annectens (assembly GCF_019279795.1). Taxonomy (NCBI): domain Eukaryota; kingdom Metazoa; phylum Chordata; order Ceratodontiformes; family Protopteridae; genus Protopterus; species Protopterus annectens. The sequence continues at coordinate 84,385,216 of NC_056748.1, read as the reverse complement.
ACATTATGGTTTCACACCATGCAGGACTCTGTACCATACAACAATACTTATCACACCACTGTTTTGCACACCTTATGTTTTCACACCATGCTGGACTCTGTACCATACAACAATACTTATCACTCCACTGTTTTGTACACCTTATAGTTTCGCATCTTTGTCATTCTTCACTCACCACTCATGGTATTTTATGCAAATTAGCTGCAGAACCTCTGATTCTAACTTTGACCTCATTCAGCCTTCCCTTCTTTTCACCAACGCCTCCCATATAGTTCATGCCGTCAACCATCCCACTATTTCCTCATCTCAGTTTTCAGATGTTTTTCATTTGGTGTCATTACTACTGTATTATCTTCCCTCAGTTTCATACCATGTTCCTTCAGTTTTGCAATCCAGTCCCCTATCATTTGTTGTATTTCCTGTTCAGCGTTCGCTTCTAGTGCTATATTATATGTATACAGCAAATTTGTTTATTTGTTCCCTCCAACCTGCTTGCTAATGTTTTCTATGACCAATATGAAATAGAGTGATCACAGAGCTGAATCCTGATGTATACCCACCCCCACAGGAAACCCCTCTCTTAGTCCAAGCACTGTTCATACTGGTGTCATTGAGTCCCTGTACATAGGCTACATTAATTCTGCCAGTATTTCTGGGGTGTTGAAACATTTGCAAACTACCCAAGTCAGTTTCTTGGGACAGTGTAATTTTGTTTTTTCTACGTATAGGAATTCCCAGATGTAATCTGTCCTTAATTCAAACTTATTCTCCACTATCCTACTGCAAACATCAGGTCATTTGTACTGCATCCTGATCTAAACTTGAAATGATCATGTCTAATTTTATTTTCTACTACTGTCGGTATTCATTTATCAATTACCTCTCCAACACTTTTGTGCAGTGTGTCTGGAGTATGATACCCCTATACTGCCATAAGCTGTGAATGTCCTCTTTGTTCTTATTTACTGACACTAGAATGCTTATTCTGCAATCACCTGGGTGGTGTCTTCTTCCTCTTTTATTGCAGATGGTGTCTGTGGCTACAGACTAGGGAGTTTTCTTTATTCATTTATTCAAAAGCTGCTAGAAGTACTCCTTCAATTTGCCTTTATTGCCTTCTGGACTGGTGAGCAGATTGTTACTGGCTTCCCTACAAACGGCCTCTGTCTACAACCTTCTCTGTCATTCTGTCTTTGCCTCACAACTTGATAGACCTTCTCTGGGCCATCTGCTGAGCCACTTTCCAGAAGATGGTAGCATTTCTATGCTATATTCTTTATCACTGCAACTGCTGTCATAGGTTCTTTGGTAAACAAGTATTCCATCTTTTCCTGGTACATATTTTCTATCACCCATTTCTTCCTGCACTCCCTTTTTCTTTATATACCCTTATATCCAAATCTGGCTCAGCCAGATATCTGTTCCCTCATCTTCGCAGACGCTGGTTTGAGGCTTTGTCATTCTTCTTTGGCTCCAGCTATCTCCTCTTCTTCCTGAGGTGCTAGAACCATGAATAATTCCTTCAAGTCTTTTGCTTCACTTCCATCAATGTCCAGCTCTTCAGCCTAGTCTCTGATAACCTTAAAACCTTGTCTGTCCATTGCTTTTTGCCGAGTGTGACCACTAGTGGTTTCTTGCTGTAGGGGGCAATCATTTGACTGGGGGATGACATTAGTATCTCTGATATGACCCCAATGCCCTTTTTTTCCTAAGAAGTCCATCTAAATCTCATGCTGACCACGTATATGTGATCTTGTTACTGTCTCTATTAGCAAACCATCTGTTGACCACCATTAAACAGTTTGTTAGACAAAGTCCGGAATGACATCTCTTTCATTATTCCTGTTTCCCCCCCACGTTGACCTAGGTAGTCCTCATATCCTAATTTTTTGATTCCAAAGTGAGAATTCATGCCCCCCCTCCCATTAGTAAGACCACTTTATGTAAGAGATCCTACAACTGCTGACTAAATGTCCTATTTCCCTTACCATCTCAGCTCTACTGTGAAGCTTAGGTTGAGATTACAAAGACTGCCTTAGCTTATTCTGATGACATCCCTCACTGTCTTCAGAAGACAGTTCCCACACCATGTCTAGTCTGACTTCCCTTGAGTAGTAGACTTTGGGTTCCATGCCGACTGATGTTCCATGTCACTCTTCCACCTTGACTCCTGGATACACGGGTTGTCAAGTCAACTCCTTATGATCATGTCATCCATGTCCTAGCTGCATCATGTAAATGAACTTAGATTCAGTGTACCAATCCATATTCATTTTGGCAAGTTAATTGGTTTTATGACAGTCTTTTGCTCAACAGATCTATTACAGGTAATTAAGGGTGGGAAACTTGCACCAGTTAGTCAGTAACTTATTGACCCAGGGTTGTTAGGCTTGACAGTTGTCACCATATCTCTCAACTTCTTAGAGCAGGAAATCTGGACAAAGCCATAAATAATGGGGGCCCAAAGGACCACAAAATGGGGAAGAGTTTTAAATATTGCTCTTACAAACTTAGAAAGTTAATAAAATAATAGGTGTTGTATTAACATGAATTTCCTAAGGGTTATGAAGTCTGAATCTCAAATGTGTGTCATTGTTTTCTGACTTTAGTCTTCAATGATTTGCCAGAAAACCACAATTTTATTGAGAAACAGAACAAAAATATGAGGCAAAAATCTGGACATTCTGCAAAAATCTGTACATTTGAAAGGTATGGTTGTCACATACTGGCTAATAGGAAGACAAAGACCCTTCAAAATGTTAGCATGGGCTCCTCGCATTTGTCAGATTAGGCTGGGTCCTTAACCCACTTAACACCAACAAATACCCATGTCCTTAGTTTTGTCAGCAGTAGCCAAATTGTCTAAATTTTCTAGAGCTACTTTTTGAACTACTTAATGGGTAACCCTGACAGTGTGTGCAGCCTATGGTCCATGTTCTCCAGGACAGGAAAATCAATATTATGTTTGTGTGTGTGTGTGTGTGTGTGTGTGTGTGTGTGTGTGTGTGTGTGTGTGTGTGTGTTTGTGTGTGTGTATGTATATACACACTAATGTATATTGGACAGTAATATTTCTTATAAACATATCTTGCTTTAGGTTTGCATAAAAATCTGCTTTACTGTTTATGGCTGCCTACAGATTTTGGTCATGTTTTACAAATGCTTCTGGATGTATTTTGCAGTATTGCAGCTTGTAATATTTCAAACATCTATGTGTCTGCCTGTCTAACTTGCCTGTTATGGCTCACTATGTTCCATGCAGAGTTGACTGTTGTGGATCACTATGTTCCATGCTGAGTTGCCTGTTGTGGATCACTATGTTCCATGCAAAGTTGTCTGTTATGACTCACTATGTTTCATGCAGAGTTGTCTCTTATGACACACTATGTTCCATGCAGAGTTGTCTGTTATGCAGAGTTGCCTGCTATGACTCACTATATTCCATGCAGAGTTGTCTGCTATGACTCACTATGTTCTATGCTGAGTTGCTGTGGATCACTATGTTCCATGCAAAGTTGTCTCTTGTGGATCACTATGTTCCATGCAGAGTTGCCTGTTGTGGATCACTATGTTCCATGCAGAGTTGCCTGTTATGACTCACTGTATTCTATGTGGAGTTGCCTGTTGTGGATCACTATGTTCCATGCATAGTTGCCTGTTATGACTCACTATGTTCCATGCTGAGTTGCCTGTTGTGGATCACTATGTTCCATGCAGAGTTGCCTGTTATGAGTCACCATATTTCATGCAGATTTGTCTGTTGTGGCTCACTATGTTCCATGCAGATTTGTCTGTTGTGGCTCAATATGTTCCATGCAGATTTGTCTGTTATGGTTCATTATGTTCCATGCAGATTTGTCTGTTGTGGCTCACTATGTACCATGCAGAGTTGCTGTGTTATATTGTGCATTGATTTACTTGTTCTATTACATAGCAGCATATTTTGTGTAGGTTTTCATGCTGCTAAGCTGTTGTGCTATCCCAGATGCATTGTTGTATGTGCAGGTGACATACTGCCCACATGTCATTATTACTGTTTTCTGGTTGCACATGCTGCACAGTACATTTTCTTGTATGTGTGTTATATGTGCACATGTAGCAGACTGCATACTTGTTCTTGAATGGTGTGCTCTCAGTGGTAGGGCGCTTGCTAATTACCACTAGCATTAACTACTTTTGTTTGAATCTGCTTTGTTTTGACCCTCTGTCTAGCATCTCCAGTTCAGTGTTACACTTGCTGTTGCTACACTGGAAGATGATGTTTATTGGCCTTTGTATGCAGACTATGTTGTTCTCCGCATCTCTGCATAGTGTGTTGCAACAGTGTGTAATACGCAAGTTCAGCCTCCATGTACTGTGCCTTATACAATGCTCTTTCAGTCATGTAGGCATGCACACACACACAGACACACACACGGATACACACACAGACATACACACACACACACACACACACACACACACACACACACACACACACAAACAAACACATGCAGCCATATACATACACACACACACACACACACACACACACACACACCACACCACACCACACACACAAACACACACACACACACTCACACCAGCATTTCTTGGAGCCCCATGGTATATAAAGAGCACCTTGTTAATGAAATCAGTCAGCTAATCAGTTTGTAAAAGAGGTCTAGCCAAAGGCAGCTGGGGACATGGATGATTACTTTAATATGTTGTATGCGCAATATAAACTGAAGTCATGGAGTATATATTATTATCGTGATCAGCATTTCAGGAAGAGCTTGCAAGTTTCATGTGTATAGATTGCCTTCAATGCATTCGAATATTTTAAAATATTTACAAGCCAGTTGCAAAGCCATGATAATTCATTTTGACTAGAGAACATATTGAAGCTGTTGGGCAAAGTTTTACTTGAGCCTTTTAAAATTCACTACTAAAATGTATTACAAAATAATAATACAACAAATCCATTTATTCAGGTTGATACACATAGGTACAGTACTATTAAAATGAGCCTGTTTTCAATACTGATGTTAAACATGGGTATGTATTGACTGTTTCAGGTAAAAGTCTCATCTCCTGTCAGTAGTTTGGAACCTTCACCAGTTAATTCTGCAACGGCTTTAAAGTCTAGGCCAGTGTCAGTAATGCTGGCTGGAAAAGGGACAGTATTACAGAAAGCCAAGGTAAGGCATTCATAACAAAAAGATCATGATATTGTTCAGATTTATATGAAGTCTGTGTACGTTTTCAGTCTGTGTATGTTTCCATATTTTACAAGATATGTTATTGTCATGTTTCATAACACAGAAGTTGCAAGCCATAGTGACATAATCTCACTAGCTTCAAGGGATGCACCTTTATAAAAATATATGCCCAGGGAATGTCAAAAAATAATTTCAAATTTATCAGCATTTCCCTGGCTGTCAAGTAAAGGTAGCTTTTCTTTTAGCTTCATCTTTAGTCTTGGGCAGCGTTGTTACCTGCTCCTTCACCCTATTTCCCACTGTGCTTGGACAGTGTTGTTACCTGCTCCTTCACCTTATTTCTCACTGTGCTTGGACAGTGTTGTTACTGGATCCTTCACACGATTTCTCACTGTGCTTGGACACTGTTGTTACCTGCTCCTTCACCCTATTTCTCACTGGGCTTGGACAGTGTTGTTACCTGCTCCTTCACCTTATTTCTCACTGTGCTTGGACAGCATTGTTACCTGCTCCTTCACCCTATTTATCACTGGGCTTGGACAGTGTTGTTACCTGCTCCTTCACCTTATTTCTCACTGTGCTTGGACAGTGTTGTTACCTGCTCCTTCACACTATTTCTCACTGTGCTTGGACAGTGCTGTTACCTGCTCCTTCACATTATTTCTCACTGTGCTTGGACAGTGTTGTTACCTGCTCCTTCACACTATTTCTCACTGTGCTTGGACAGCATTGTTACCTGCTCCTTCACCCTATTTCTCACTGTGCTTGGACAGTGTTGTTACCTGCTCCTTCACCCTATTTCTCACTGTGCTTGGACAGTGTTGTTACCTGCTCCTTCACCCTATTTCTCATTGTGCTTGGACAGTGTTGTTACCTGCTCCTTCACATTATTTCTCACTGTGCTTGGACAGTGTTCTTACCTGCTCCTTCATCCTATTTCTCACTGTGCTTGGACAGTGTTATTACCTGCTCCTTCACCCTATTTCTCACTGTGCTTGGACAGTGTTGTTACCTGCTCCTTCACACTATTTCTCACTGTGCTTGGACAGTGTAGTTACCTGCTCCTTCATCCTATTTCTCACTGTGCTTGGACCGTGTTGTTACCCGCTCCTTCACCCTATTTTTCAGTGTGCTTGGACAGTGTTGTTACCTGTCCTTCACCTTATTTCTCACTGTGCTTGGACAGTGTTGTTACCTGCTCCTTCATCCTATTTCTCAATGTGCTTGGACAGTGTTATTACCTGCTCCTTCCCCCTATTTCTCACTGTGCTTGGACAGTGTTGTTACCTGCTCCTACACCTTATTTCTCACTGTGCTTGGACAGTGTTGTTACCTGCTCCTTCACCCTATTTCTCACTGTGCTTGGACAGTGTTGTTACCTGCTCCTTCACACTATTTCTCACTGTGCTTGGACAGTGTAGTTACCTGCTCCTTCATCCTATTTCTCACTGTGCTTGGACCGTGTTGTTACCCGCTCCTTCACCCTATTTTTCAGTGTGCTTGGACAGTGTTGTTACCTGTCCTTCACCTTATTTCTCACTGTGCTTGGACAGTGTTGTTACCTGCTCCTTCATCCTATTTCTCAATGTGCTTGGACAGTGTTATTACCTGCTCCTTCCCCCTATTTCTCACTGTGCTTGGACAGTGTTGTTACCTGCTCCTACACCTTATTTCTCACTGTGCTTGGACAGTGTTGTTACCTGCTCCTTCACCCTATTTCTTACTGTGCTTGGACAGTGTTGTTACCTGCCCTTTCACACTATTCCTCACTGTGCTTGGACAGTGTTATTAGCTGCTCCTTCACCCTATTTCTTACTGTGCTTGGACAGCATTGCTACCTGCTCCTTCACCCTATTCCTCACTGTGCTTGGACAGTGTTGTTACCTGCTCCTTCACCCTATTTCTCACTGTGCTTGGACAGTGTAGTTACCTGCTCCTTCCCCCTATTTCTCACTGTGCTTGGACAGTGTTGTTACCTGCTCCTTCCCCCTATTTCTCACTGTGCTTGGACAGTGCTGTTACCTGCTCCTTCACCCTATTTCTCACTGTGCTTGGACAGTGTTGTTACGTGCTTCTGCACCCTATTTCTCACTGTGCTTGGACAGCATTGTTACCTGCTCCTTCACCCTATTTCTCACTGTGCTTGGACAGTGTTGTTACCTGCTCCTTCACCCTATTTCTCACTGTGCATTGGACAGTGTTGTTACCTGCTCCTTCACTTTATTTCTCACTGTGCTTGGACAGTGTTGTTACCTGCTCCTTCACCCTATTTCTTACTGTGCTTGGACAGTGTTGTTACCTGCTCCTTCACATTATTTCTCAATGTTTGGACAGTGTTGTTACCTGCTCCTTTGGCCTATTTCTCACTGTGCTTCGACAGTGTTGTAACCTGCTCCTTCACCCTATTTCTCACTGTGCTTGGACAGTGTTGTTATCTGCTCCTTCACACTATTTCTCACTGTGCTTGGACAGTGTTGTTACCTGCTCCTTTGCCCTATTTCTCACTGTGCTTGGACAGGGTTGTTACCTGCTGCTTCACCCTATTTCTCACTGTGATTGGAGAGCGTTGTTACCTGCTCCATCACCCTATTTCTCACTGTGCTTGGACAGTGTTGTTACCTGCTCCTTCGCCCTATTTCTCACTGTGCTTGGACAGTGTTATGAGCTGCTCCTTCACCCTATTTCTTACTGTGCTTGGACAGCGTTGCTACCTGCTCCTTCACCCTATTCCTCACTGTGCTTGGACAGTGTTGTTACCTGCTCCTTCGCCCTATTTCTCACTGTGCTTGGACAGTGTTCTTACTTGCTCCTTCCCCCTATTTCTCACTGTGCTTGGACAGTGTAGTTACCTGCTCCTTCCCCCTATTTCTTACTGTGCTTGGACAGTGTTGTTACCTGCTCCTTCACCCGATTTCTCACTGTGCTTGCACAGTGTTGTTACCTGCTCCTTCACCTTATTTCTTACTGTGCTTGGACAGTGTTGTTACCTGCTCCTTCGCCCTATTTCTCACTGTGCTTGGACAGTGTTATGAGCTGCTCCTTCACCCTATTTCTTACTGTGCTTGGACAGCGTTGCTACCTGCTCCTTCACCCTATTCCTCACTGTGCTTGGACAGTGTTGTTACCTGCTCCTTCGCCCTATTTCTCACTGTGCTTGGACAGTGTTCTTACTTGCTCCTTCCCCCTATTTCTCACTGTGCTTGGACAGTGTAGTTACCTGCTCCTTCCCCCTATTTCTTACTGTGCTTGGACAGTGTTGTTACCTGCTCCTTCACCCGATTTCTCACTGTGCTTGCACAGTGTTGTTACCTGCTCCTTCACCTTATTTCTTACTGTGCTTGGACAGTGTTGTTACCTGCTCCTTCACCCTATTTCTCACTGTGCTTGGACAGCATTGTTACCTGCTCCTTCACCCTATTTCTCACTGTGCTTGGACAGTGTTGTTACCTGCTCCTTCACCCTATTTCTCACTGTGCTTTGGACAGTGTTGTTACCTGCTCCTTCACTTTATTTCTCACTGTGCTTGGACAGTGTTGTTACCTGCTCCTTCACCCTATTTCTTACTGTGCTTGGACAGTGTTGTTACCTGCTCCTTCACATTATTTCTCACTGTGCTTGGACAGTGTTGTTACCTGCTCCTTTGGCCTATTTCTCACTGTGCTTTGACAGTGTTGTTACCTGCTCCTTCACCCTATTTCTCACTGTGCTTGGACAGTGTTGTTACCTGCTCCTTCACCCTATTTCTCACTGTGATTGGACAGCGTTGTTACCTGCTCCATCACCTTATTTCTCACTGTGCTTGGACAGTGTTGTTACCTGCTCCTTAAACCTATTTCTCACTGTGCTTGGACAGTGTTATTACCTGCTCCTTCACCCTATTTCTCACTGTGCTTGGACAGTGTTATTAGCTGCTCCTTCACCCTATTTCTTACTGTGCTTGGACAGCATTGTTACCTGCTCCTTCACCCTATTTCTCACTGTGCTTGGACTGTGTTGTTACCTGCTCCTTCGCCCGATTTCTCACTATGCTTGGACAGTGTTGCTACCTGCTCCTTCACCCTATTTCTTACTGTGCTTGGACAGTGTTGTTACCTGCTCCTTCATCCTGTTTCTCACTGTGCTTGGACAGTGTTATTAGCTGCTCCTTCACCCTATTTCTTACTGTGCTTGGACAGCATTGTTACCTGCTCCTTCACCCTATTTCTCACTGTGCTTGGACTGTGTTGTTACCTGCTCCTTCGCCCGATTTCTCACTGTGCTTGGACAGTGTTGCTACCTGCTCCTTCACCCTATTTCTTACTGTGCTTGGACAGTGTTGTTACCTGCTCCTTCACCCTATTTCTCACTGTGCTTGGACAGTGTTGTTACCTGCTCCTTCACCCTATTTCTCACTGTGCTTGGACAGCATTGTTACCTGCTCCTTCACCCTATTTCTCACTGTGCTTGGACAGTGTTGTTACCTGCTCCTTCACCCTATTTCTTACTGTGCTTGGACAGTGTTTTGACCTGCTCCTTCACCCTATTTCTTACTGTGCTTGGACAGTGTTGTTACCTGTTCCTTCACATTATTTCTCACTGTGCTTGGACAGTGTTGCTACCTGCTCCTTCACCCTATTTCTCACTGTGCTTGGACAGCATTGTTACCTGCTCCTTCACCCTATTTCTCACTGTGCTTGGACAGTGTTGTTACCTGCTCCTTCACCCTATTTCTTACTGTGCTTGGACAGTGTTTTGACCTGCTCCTTTACCCTATTTCTTACTGTGCTTGGACAGTGTTGTTACCTGTTCCTTCACATTATTTCTCACTGTGCTTGGACAGTGTTGCTACCTGCTCCTTCACCCTATTTCTCACTGTGCTTGGACAGTGTTGTTACCTGCTCCTTCACCCTATTTCTCACTGTGCTTTGGACAGTGTTGTTACCAGCTCCTTCACTTTATTTCTCACTGTGCCTGGACAGTGTTATTAGCTGCTCCTTCAACCTATTTCTTACTGTGCTTGGACAGTGTTGTTACCTGCTCCTTTTCCCTATTTCTCACTGTGCTTGGACAGTGTTGCTACCTGCTTCTTCACCCTATTTCTTACTGTGCTTGGACAGTGTTGTGACCTGCTCCTTCACCCTATTTCTTACTGTGCTTGGACAGTGTTGTTACCTGTTCCTTCACATTATTTCTCACTGTGCTTGGACAGTGTTGTTACCTGCTCCTTCGGCCTATTTCTCACTGTGCTTCGACAGTGTTGTTACCTGCTCCTTCACCCTATTTCTCACTGTGCTTGGACAGTGTTGTTACCTGCTCCTTCACCCTATTTCTCACTGTGCTTGGACAGCATTGTTACCTGCTCCTTCACCCTATTTCTCACTGTGCTTGGACAGTTTTGTTACCTGCTCCTTCGCCCTATTTCTTACTGTGCTTGGACAGTGTTGTTACCTGCTCCTTTGCCCTATTTCTCACTGTGCTTGGACAGTGTTGTTACCTGCTCCTTCACCCTATTTCTTACTGTGCTTGGACAGTGTTTTGACCTGCTCCTTCACCCTATTTCTTACTGTGCTTGGACAGTGTTGTTACCTGTTCCTTCACATTATTTCTCACTGTGCTTGGACAGTGTTGTTACCTGCTCCTTCAGCCTATTTCTCACTGTGCTTCGACAGTGTTGTTACCTGCTCCTTCACCCTATTTCTCACTGTGCTTGGACAGTGTTGTTACCTGCTCCTTCGCCCTATTTCTTACTGTGCTTGGACAGTGTTGTTACCTGCTCCTTTTCCCTATTTCTCACTGTGCTTGGACAGTGTTGCTACCTGCTTCTTCACCCTATTTCTTACTGTGCTTGGACAGTGTTGTGACCTGCTCCTTCACCCTATTTCTTACTGTGCTTGGACAGTGTTGTTACCTGTTCCTTCACATTATTTCTCACTGTGCTTGGACAGTGTTGTTACCTGCTCCTTCGGCCTATTTCTCACTGTGCTTCGACAGTGTTGTTACCTGCTCCTTCACCCTATTTCTCACTGTGCTTGGACAGTGTTGTTACCTGCTCCTTCACCCTATTTCTCACTGTGCTTGGACAGCATTGTTACCTGCTCCTTCACCCTATTTCTCACTGTGCTTGGACAGTTTTGTTACCTGCTCCTTCGCCCTATTTCTTACTGTGCTTGGACAGTGTTGTTACCTGCTCCTTTGCCCTATTTCTCACTGTGCTTGGACAGTGTTGTTACCTGCTCCTTCACCCTATTTCTTACTGTGCTTGGACAGTGTTTTGACCTGCTCCTTCGCCCTATTTCTTACTGTGCTTGGACAGTGTTGTTACCTGTTCCTTCACATTATTTCTCACTGTGCTTGGACAGTGTTGTTACCTGCTCCTTCAGCCTATTTCTCACTGTGCTTCGACAGTGTTGTTACCTGCTCCTTCACCCTATTTCTCACTGTGCTTGGACAGTGTTGTTACCTGCTCCATCACCCTATTTCTCACTGTGCTTGGACAGTGTTGTTACCCAGTTCGGCTTTGTAAAAGGCAGGTCCTGCCTTTTGAACCTGGTGGACTTTTTTGAAACAGTCACTAGAGCCATCGATGAGGGCAAAGCAGTTCATACAGCCTACCTGGACCTGGCAAAAGCCTTCGACACAATACCCCACTCAGGCATCATAGACAAGCTCAACAGCTTAAAAGTAAACCCGTATGTCACAAGATGGGTTGCAAACTGGGTAAAGGACAGAACCCACAAAGTCAGAATAGCTGGAGCTATGTTAGATTCTAAGCCAGTCACAAATGGAGTCCCACAGGGCTCTGTCTTGGGACCCCTCTTGTTCGGCATTTATTTTTCAGATGTGCAGGCAAACATAGGGGGGTTGTGGCTGACAAAGTTCGCAGATGACTGCAAACTAGGCGCCATAGTCGATACACCAGCTGACACATGCATCCTTCAGAAGGGCCTTACAGAAACAGACAACTGGTGCCAGAGTCATGGCCTTAAACTAAATGCCAAAAAATGTATAGTCATCCCCTTTGAGAAAAAAACAAAGTACCCACAAATTACCACATAGGTGGTAATCCATTAAGTACGGAAAAAGTAATCAGAGACCTGGGGACCCAAGTTGACAATGACCTCTCATTTGACACCCATGTCGCCAAAGTGGTTAGAAAGACCTTCTACCTTGCCTACCTTATCATGAAGGGATTCACATCCAGATCTAAGGATGTCATTGTACCCCTATATTCCTTATCAGACCTATGATCGAGTACAATGCCCCATTTGGTATGTACCTCACCCGGCACCTGCAGCAGCTGGAGAGACCCCAAAAGTACCTCACCTAGAGGATCAAGGGTCTCCAACATATGTCATATGCTGCCAGACTAAAGAAGCTCCAGCTCTATTCAGTAGCATACCACATGCTCAGAGGTGATCTATGCCTGACGTACAAGGCCATGTCCAATCCGGAATTAATGGACATGCTCCACCTCAAAAAATCCAAATCCATCAGAGCCACGAGATCTAAAGATCTAAACCTCAGCACAAATATGAATAGGACATACTGGAAAGGCAGATTCATAACCCAGAGGCTTCCCGCACTCTGGAACAGGATCCCAGTCCATGTTAGGCAGAGCCCCTCACTGACTCTCTTCAAGAGAAATCTTGACAAGTGGATGGGTGATCGTAGGTTTACCCCGGGGGTCATCTCTGTGTCATTACTAGACAGAGGCACAGTAAACTAAATTTATTTTGTACACTTTTGTATCATCGTACACTATGGCTAGGCTTATAAATGCCCTAGGGCAGATAGCCTAATACTACTATACTATGAAACCTGCTCCTTCACCCTATTTCTTACTGTGCTTAGACAGCATTGTTACCTGCTCCTTCACCCTATTTTTCACTGTGCTTGGACAGTGTTGTTACCTGCTCCTTCGCCCTATTTCTCACTGTGCTTGGACAGTGTTGCTACCTGCTCTTTCACCCTATTTCTTACTGTGCTTGGACAGTGTTGTTACCTGCTCGTTCACCCTATTTCTCACTGTGCTTGGACAGTGTTGTTACCTGCCCCTTCACCCTATTTCTCACTGTGCTTGGACAGCATTGTTACCTGCTCCTTCACCCTTTTTCTCACTGTGCTTGGAAAGTGTTGTTACCTGCTCCTTCACCCTATTTCTCACTGTGCTTTGGACAGCGTTGTTACCAGCTCCTTCACTTTATTTCTCACTGTGCTTGGACAGTGTTATTAGCTGCTCCTTCACCCTATTTCTTACTGTGCTTGGACAGCATTGTTACCTGCTCCTTCACCCTATTTCTCACTGTTCTTGGACAGTGTTGTTACCTGCTCCTTCGCCCTATTTCTCACTGTGCTTGGACAGTGTTGTTACCTGTTCTTTCACCCTATTTCTTACTGTGCTTGGACAGTGTTGTTACCTGCTCCTTCACCCTAATTCTCACTGTGCCTGGACAGTGTTGTTACCTACTCCTTCACCCTCTTTCTTACTGTACTTGGACAGTGTTGTTACCTGCTTCTTCACCATATTTCTCACTGTGCTTGGACAGTGTTGTTACCTGCAGCTTCACCCTATTTCTTACTGTGCTTGGACAGCGTTGTTACCAGCTCCTTCACCCTATATCTCACTGTGCTTGGACAGTGTTGTTACCTGCTCCTTCGCCCTATTTCTCACTGTGCTTGGACAGTGTTGTTACCTGCTCCTTCACCCTATTTCTTACTGTGCTTGGACAGTGTTGTTACCTGCTCCTTCACCCTATTTCTCACTGTGCTTGGACGGTGTTGTTACCTGCTTCATCACCCTATTTCTCACTGTGCTTGGACAGCGTTCTTATGTGCTCCTTCACCCTATATCTCACTCTGCTTGGACAGTGTTGTTACATGCTCCTTCACCCTATTTCTCACTGTGCTTGGAAAGCATTGCTACCTGCTCCTTCACCGTATTTCTCACTGTGCTTGGACAGTGTTGTTACCTGCTCCTTCACCCTATTTCTCACTGTGCTTTGGACAGTGTTGTTACCTGCTCCTTCACTTTATTTCTCACTGCGCTTGGACAGTGTTGTTACCTGCTCCTTCAACCGATTTCTTACTGTGCTTGGACAGTGTTGTTACCTGCTCCCTCACTTTATTTCTCACTGTGCCTGGACAGTGTTGTTACCTGCTCCTTCGCCCTATTTCTCACTGTGCTTGGACAGTGTTGTTACCTGCTCCTTCACCCTATTTCTCACTGTGCTTGGACAGTGTTGTTACCTGCTCCTTCACGCTATCTCTTACTGTGCTTGGACAGTGTAGTTACCTGATCCTTCACCCTATTTCTCACTGGGCATGGACAGTGTTATTACCTGCTCCTTCACCCTATTTCTCACTGTGCTTGGACAGTGTTGTTACCTGCTCCTTCACCCTATTTCTTACTGTGCTTGGACCGTGTTGTTACCTGCTCCTTCACCCTATTTCTCACTGTGCTTGGACAGTGTTGTTACCTGCTCCTTCGGCCTATTTCTCATTGTGCTTGGACAGTGTTGTTACCTGCTCCTTCACCCTATTTCTCACTGTGCTTGGACAGTGTTGTTACCTGCTCCTTCACCCTATTTCTCACTGTGCTTGGACAGTGTTGTTACCTGCTCTTTCACCCTATTTCTTACTGTGCTTGGACAGTGTTGTTACCTGCTCCTTCACCCCATTTCTCACTGTGCTTGGACAGTGTTGTTACCTGCTCCTTCACCCTGTTTCTCACTGTGCTTTGGACAGTGTTGTTACCTGCTCCTTCACTTTATTTCTCACTGTGCTTGGAAAGTGTTGTTACCTGCTCCTTCACCCAATTTCTTACTGTGATTGGACAGTGTTGTTACCTTCTGCTTCACTTTATTTCTCACTGTGCTTGGACAATGTTGTTACCTGCTCCTTTGCCCTGTTTCTCACTGTGCTTGGACAGTGTTGGTACCTTCTCCATCACCCTATTTATCACTGTGCATGGACAGTGTTGTTACCTGCTCCTTCACCCTATTTCTCACTGTGCTTGGACAGTGTTGTTACGTGCTCCTTCACCCTCTTTCTCACTGTGATTGGACAACGTTGTTACCTGCTCCTTCACCCTATTTCTCACTGTGCTTGGACAGTGTTGTTACCTGCTCCTTCACCCTATTTATCACTGTGCATGGACCGTGTTATTACCTGCTCCTTCACCCTATTTCTCACTGTGTTTGGACAGTGTTGTTACCTGCTCCTTCACATTATTTCTCAATGTGCTTGGACAGTGTTGTTACCTGCTCCTTCATACTATTTCTCTCTGTGCTTGGACAGTGTTATTAGCTGCTCCTTCACCCTATTTCTTACTGTGTTTGGACAGCATTGTTACCTGCTCCTTCACCCTATTTCTCACTGTGCTTGAACAGTGTTGTTACCTGCTCCTTCGCCCTATTTCTCACTATGCTTGGACAGTGTTGTTACCTGCTCTTTCACCCTATTTCTTACTGTGCTTGGACAGTGTTGTTACCTGCTCCTTCACCCTATTTCCCACTGTGCTTGGACAGTGTTGTTACCTGCTCCTTCACCCTATTTCTCACTGTGCTTTGGACAGTGTTGTTACCAGCTCCTTCACTTTATTTCTCACTGTGCTTGGACAGTGTTATTAGCTACTCCTTCACCCTATTTTTTACTGCGCTTAGACAGCATTGTTACCTGCTCCTTCACCCTATTTCTCACTGTGCTTGGACAGTGTTGTTACCTGCTCCTTCGCCCTATTTCTCACTGTGCTTGGACAGTGTTGTTACCTGTTCCTTCACCCTATTTCTTACTATGCTTGGACAGTGTTGTTACCTCCTCCTTCACCCTATTTCTCACTGTGCTTGGACAGTGTTGTTACCTGCTCCTTCACCCTCTTTCTTACTGTGCTTGGACAGAGTTTTTACCTGCTTCTTCACCGTATTTCTCACTGTGCTTGGACAGTGCTGTTACCTGCTGCTTCACCCTATTTCTTACTGTGCTTGGACAGCATTGTTACCAGCTCCTTCACCCTATTTCTCACTGTGCTTGGACAGTGTTGTTACCTGCTCCTTCGCCCTATTTCTCACTGTGCTTGGACAGTGTTGTTACCTGCTCCTTCGCCCTATTTCTTACTGTGCTTGGACAGTGCTGTTACCTGCTCCTTCACCCTATTTCTCACTGTGCTTGGATGGTGTTGTTACCTGCTTCATCACCCTATTTCTCACTGTGCTTGGACAGCGTTGTTATGAGCTCCTTCACCCTATATCTCACTCTGCTTGGAAAGTGTTGTTACATGCTCCTTCTCCCTATTTCTCACTGTGCTTGGAAAGCATTGCTACCAGCTCCTTCACCCTATTTCTCACTGTGCTTGGACAGTGTTGTTACCTGCTCCTTCACCCTATTTCTCACTGTGCTTTAGACAGTGTTGTTACCTGCTCCTTCACTTTATTTCTCACTTCGCTTGAACAGTGTTGTTACCTGCTCCTTCAACCTATTTCTTACTGAGCTTGGACAGTGTTGTTACCTGCTCCCTCACTTTATTTCACACTGTGCTTGGACAGTGTTGTTACCTGCTCCTTCGCCCTATTTCTCACTGTGCTTGGACAGTGTTGTTACCTGCTCCTTCACCCTATTTCTCACTGTGCTTGGACAGTGTTGTTACCTGCTCCTTCACGCTATCTCTTACTGTGCTTGGACACTGTTGTTACCTGCTCCTTCACCCTATTTCTCACTGTGCTTGGACCGTGTCATTACCTGCTCCTTCACCCTATTTCTCACTGTGCTTGGACAGTGTTGTTACCTGCTCCTTCGGCCTATTTCTCATTGTGCTTGGACAGTGTTGTTACCTGCTCCTTCACCCAATTTCTTACTGTGCTTGGACAGTGTTGTTACCTGCTCCTTTGCCCTGTTTCTCACTGTGCTTGGACAGTGTTGGTACCTGCTCCATCACCCTATTTCTCACTGTCCATGGACAGTGTTGTTACCTGCTCCTTCACCCTATTTCTCACTGTGCTTGGACAGTGTTATTACCTGCTCCTTCACCCTATTTCTCACTGTGTTTGGACAGTGTAGTTACCTGCTCCTTCATCCTATTTCTCTCTGTGCTTGGACAGTGTTATTAGCTGCTCCTTCACCCTATTTCTTACAGTGCTTGGACAGCATTGTTATATGCTCCTTCACCCTATTTCTCACTGTGCTTGGACAGTGTTGTTACCTGCTCCTTCGCCCTATTTCTCACTATGCTTGGACAGTGCTGTTACCTGCTCTTTCACCCTATTTCTTACTGTGCTTGGACAGTGTTGTTACCTGCTCCTTCACCCCATTTCTCACTGTCCTTGGACAGTGTTTTTACCTGCTCCTTCACATTATTTCTCACTGTGCTTGGACAGTGATGTTACCTGCTCCTTCACCCTATTTCACACTGTGCCTGGACAGCATTGTTACCAGCTCCTTCACCCTATTTCTCACTGTGCTTGGACAGTGTTGTTACCTGCTCCTTCGCCCTATTTCTCACTGTGCTTGGACAGTGTTGTTACCTGTTCCTTCACCCTATTTCTTACTATGCTTGGACAATGTTCTTACCAGCTCCTTCACCCTATTTCTCACTGTGCTTGGACAGTGTTGTTACCTTCTCCTTCACTTTATTTCTCACTGTGCTTGGACAGTGTTGTTACCTTCTCCTTCACCCTGTTTCTCACTGTGCTTGGACAGTGTTGTTACCTGTTCCTTCACCCTATTTCTTACTGTGGTTGGACAGTGTTGTTACCTGCTTCTTCACCCTATTTTTCACTGTGCTTGGACAGTGTTGTTACCTGCTCCTTCACCTTATTTCTCACTGTGCTTGGACAATGTTCTTACCTGCTCCTTCACCCTATTTCTTACTGTGCTTGGACAGTGCTGTTGCCTGCTCCTTCACCCTATTTCTCACTGTGCTTGGACAGTGTTGTTATCTGCTCCTTCACCCTATTTCTCACTGTGCTTGGACAATGTTCTTACCTGCTCCTTCACCCTATTTCTCACTGTGCTTGGACAGTGGTCTTACCTGCTCCTTCACCCTATTTCTTACTGTGCTTAGATGGTGTTGTTTCCTGCATCTTCACCCTATTTCTCACTGTGCTTCAATAGTGTTGTTATGTGCTCCTTCACCCTATTTCTCACTGTGCTTGGTCATTGTTGTTACGTGCTCCTTTACCCTATTTCTCACTGTGCTTGGACAGCATTGTTACCTGCTCCTTCACCCTATTTCTCACTGTGCTTGGACAGTGTTGTCACCTGCTCCCTCACCCTGGTTCACACTGTGCTTGGACAGTGTTGTTACCTGCTCCTTCACCCTATTTCTCACTGTGCATGGACAGTGTTGTTACCTGCTCCTTCACCCTATTTCTCACTGTGATTGGATAGTGTTGTTACCTGCTCCTTCACCCTATTTCTCTCTGATCTTGGACAGTGTTGTTACCTGCTCCATCACCTTATTTCTCACTGTGCTTGGACAGTGTTGTTACCTGCTCCTTCACACTATTTCTTAATGTGCTTGGACACTGTTGTTACCTGCTCCTTCATCCTATTTCTCTCTGTGCTTGGACAGTGTAATTAGCTGCTCCTTCACCCTATTTCTTACTGTGCTTGGACAGCGTTGTTACCTGCTCCTTCACCCTATTTCTCACTGTGCTTGGACAGTGTTGTTACCTGCTCCTTCGCCCTATTTCTTACTGTGTTTGGACAGTGTTGTTACCTGCACCTTCACCCCATTTCTCACTGTGCTTGGACAGTGTTGTTACCTGCTCCTTCACCCTGTTTCTTACTGTGCTTGGACAGTGTTGTTACCTGCTCCTTCACCCTATTACTCACAGTGCTTGGACAGTGTTGTTACCTGCTCCTTCACCCTATTTCTCACTGTGCTTGGACAGCATTGTTATCTGCTTCTTCACCCTATTTCTCACTGTGCTTGGACAGTGTTGTTACCTGCTCTTACACCCTATTTCTCACTGTGCTTTGGACAGTGTTGTCACCTGTTCCTTCACTTTATTTCTCACTGTGCTTGGACAGTGTTATTAGCTGCTCCTTCACCCTCTTCCTTACTGTGCTTGGTCAGCGTTGTTACCTTCTCCTACACCCTATTTCTCACTGTGCTTGGGCAGTGTTGTTACCTGCTCTTTCGCCTTATTTCTCACTGTGCTTGGAAAGTGTTGTTACCTGCTCCTTCACAGTATTTCTCTATGTGCTTGGACAGTGTTGTTACCTGCTCCTTCATCCTTTTTCTCTCTGTGCTTGGACAGTGTTATTAGCTGCTCCTTCACCCTATTTCTTACTGTGCTTGGACAGCATTGTTACCTGCTCCTTTACCCTATTTCTCACTGTGCTTGGATAGTGTTGTTACCTGCTCCTTCGCCCGATTTCTCACTGTGCTTGGAGAGTGCTGTTACCTGCTCCTTCACCCTATTTCTTACTGTGCTTGGACAGTGTTGTCACCTGCTCCTTCACCTTATTTCTCGCTGTGCTTGGATGGTGTTGTTACCTGCTTCTTCACCCTATTTCTCACTGTGCTTCGACAGTGTTGTTACATACTCCTTCACCCTATTTCTCACTGTGCTTGGTCAGTGTTGTTATGTGCTCCTTTACCCTGTTTGTCACTGCGCTTGGACAGCATTGTTACCTGCTCCTTCACCCTATTTCTCACTGTGCTTGGACAGTGTTGTTACCTGCTCCTTCACCCTATTTCTCACTGTGCTTTGGACAGTGTTGTTACCTGCTCCTTCACTTTATTTCTCACTGTGGTTGGACAGTGTTGTTACCTGCTCCTTTGCCCTATTTCTCACTGTGCTTGGACAGTGTTGTTACCTGCTCCTTCACCCTATTTCTCACTGTGCATGGACAGTGTTGTTACCTGCTTATTCACCCTATTTCTTTCTGTGCTTGGACAGTGTTGCTACCTACTCCTTCGCCCTATTTCTCACTGAGCTTGGACAGTGTTGTTACCTGCTCCTTCAGCCTATTTCTTACTGTGCTTGGACAGTGTTGTTACCTGCTCCTTCTCCCTATTTCTCACTGTGCTTTGGACAGTGTTGTTACCTGCTCCTTCACTTTATTTCTCACTGTGCTTGGACAGTGTTGTTACCTGCTCCTTCGCCCTATTTCTCACTGTGCTTGGAAAGTGTTGTTACCTGCTCCTTCACCCTATTTCTCACTGTGCTTGGACAGTGTTGTTACCTGCTCCTTCACCCTATCTCTTACTCTGCTTGGACAGTGTTGTTACCTGCTCTTTCACCCTATTTCTCACTGTTCTTGGACAGTGTTGTTACCTGCTCATTCACCCTATTTCTTTCTGTGCTTGGACAGTGTTGCTACCTGCTCCTTCACCCTATTTCTCACTGTGCTTGGACAATGTTCTTACCTGCTCCTTCACCCTATTTCTTACTGTGCTTGGACAGTGCTGTTGCCTGCTCCTTCACCCTATTTCTCACTGTGCTTGGACAGTGGTCTTACCTGCTCCTTCACCTTATTTCTTACTGTGCTTAGATGGTGTTGTTTCCTGCATCTTCACCCTATTTCTCACTGTGCTTCAACAGTGTTGTTATGTGCTCCTTCACCCTATTTCTCTCTGTGCTTGGTCAGTGTTGTTACATGCTCTTTTACCCAATTTCTCATTGTGCTTGGACAGCATTGTTACCTGCTCCTTCACCCTATTTCTCACTGTGCTTGGACAGTGTTGTCACCTGCTCCCTCGCCCTGTTTCACACTGTGCTTGGACAGTGTTGTTACCTTCTCCTTCACCCTATTTCTCACTGTGCGTGGACAGTGTTGTTACCTGCTCCTTCACCCTATTTCTCACTGTGATTGGATAGCGTTGTTACCTGCTCCTCACCCTATTTCTTTCTGTGCTTGGACAGTGTTGTTACCTGCTCCTTCACCTTATTTCTCACTGTGCTTGGACAGTGTTGTTACCTGCTCCTTCACACTATCTCTTAATGTGCTTGGGCAGTGTTGTTACCTGCTCCTTCATCCTATTTCTCTCTGTGCTTGGACAGTGTAATTAGCTGCTCCTTCACCCTATTTCTTACAGTGCTTGGACAGCGTTGTTACCTGCTCCTTCACCCTATTTCTCACTGTGCTTGGACAGTGTTGTTACCTGCTCCTTCGCCCGATTTCTCACTGTGCTTGGAGAGTGTTGTTACCTGCTCTTTCACCCTATTTCTTACAGTGCTTGTACAGTGTTGTTACCTGCTCCTTCACCCCATTTCTCACTGTGCTTGGACAGTGTTGTTACCTGCTCCTTCACCGTATTTCTTACTGTGCTTGGACAGTGTTGTTACCTGCTCCTTCACCTTATTTCTCACTGTGCTTGGACAGTGTTGTTACCTGCTCCTTCACCCTATTTCTCACTGTGCTTGGACAGCATTGTTACCTGCTCCTTCATTCTATTTCTCACTGTGTTTGGACAGTGTTGTTACCTGCTCCTACACCCTATTTCTCACTGTGCTTTGGACAGTGTTGTTACCTGCTCCTTCACTTTATTTCTCTCTGTAATTGGACAGTGTTATTAGCTGCTCCTTCACCCTATTTCTTACTGTGCTTGCACTGCAGTTTTACCTGCTCCTTCACCCTATTTCTCACTGTGCTTGGACAGTGTTGTTACCTGCTCCATTGCCTTATTTCTCACTGTGCTTTGACAGTGTTGTTACCTGCTCTTTCACCCTATTTCTTACTGTGCTTGGACAGTGTTGTTACCTGCTCCTTCACCCTATTTCTCACTGTGCTTGGACAGTGTTGTTACCTGCTCCTTCACCCTCTTTCTTACTGTGGTTGAACAGTGTTGTTAATTCCTTCTTCACCCTATTTCTCACTGTGCTTGGACAGTGTTGTTACCTGCTCCTTCACCCTATTTCTCACTGTATTTGGACAGTGTTGTTACCTGCTCCTTCACCCTATTTCTTACTGTGCTTGGGCAGCATTGTTACCTGATCCTTCACCCTATTTCTCACTGTGCTTGGACAGTGTTGTTACCTGCTCCTTCGCCCTATTTCTCACTGTGCTTGGACAGTGTTTTTACCTGCTCCTTCACCCTATTTCTTACTGTACTTGGACAGTGTTGTTACCTGCTCCTTCACCCTATTTCTCACTGTGCTTAGACGGTGTTGTTGCCTGCTTCTTCACTCTATTTCTCACTGTGCTTGGACAGTGTTGTTACATGCTCATTCACCCTATTTCTCACTGTGCATGGACAGTGTTGTTACATGCTCCTTTACCCTATTTCACTCTGTGCTTGGACAGCATTGTTAGATGCTCCTTCACCATATTTCTCACTGTGCTTGAACAGTGTTGTTACCTGCTCCTTCACCCTTTTTCTCACTTTGCTTTGGACAGTGTTGTTACCTGCTCCTTCACTTTATTTCTCACTGTGCTTGGACAGTGTTTTTACCTGCTTCTTCACCCTATTTCTCACTACGCTTGGACAGTGTTGTTACCTGCTCCTTCACCCTATCTCTTACTGTGCTTGGACAGTGTTGTTACCTGTTCCTTCACCCTATTTCTCACTGTGCTTGGACAGTGTTGTTACCTGCTCATTCACCCTATTTCTTACTGTGCTTGGACAGTGTTGCTACCTACTCCTTCGCCCTATTTCTCACTGTGCTTGGACAGTGTTGTTACCTGCTCCTTCACCCTATTTCTTACTGTGCTTGGACAGTGTTGTTACCTGCTCCTTCACTTTATTTCTCACTGTGCTTGGACAGCGTTGTTACCTGCTCCTTCAACTATTTCTCACTGTGCTTGGACAGTGTTGTTACCTGCTCCTTCACCCTATTTCTCACTGTGCTTGGACAGTGTTATTACCTGCTCCTTCACCCTATTTCTCACTCTGCTTGGACAGTGTTTTTTTCTGCTCCTTCACCCTATTTCTCACTGTGCTTTGGACAGTGTTGTTACCTGCTCCTTCACTTTATTTCTCACTCTGCTTGGACAGTGTTGTTACCTGCTCCTGCAACCTATTTCTTATTGTGCTTGGACAGTGTTGTTACCTGCTCCTTAACTTTATTTCTCACTGTGCTTGGACAGTGTTGTTACCTGCTCCTTCACCCTATTTCTCACTGTGCTTGGACAGTGTTGTTACCTGCTCCTTCACCCTATTTCTCACTGTGCTTGGACAGTGCTGTTACCTGCTCCTTCACCCTATCTCTTACTGTGCTTGGACAGTGTTGTTACCTGCTCCTTTGCCCTATTTCTCACTGTGCTTGGACAGTGTTGTTACCTGCTCATTCGCCCTATTTCTTACTGTGCTTGGACAGTGTTGCTACCTACTTTTTTGCCCTTTTTCTCACTGTGCTTGGACAGTGTTGTTACCTGCTCCTTCACCCTATTTCGTACTGTGCTTGGACAGTGTTGTTACCTGCTCCTTCACTTTATTTCTCACTGTGCTTAGACAGTGTTGTTACCTGCTCCTTCGCCCTATTTCTCACTGTGCTTGGACAGCGTTGTTACCTGCTCCTTCACCCTATTTCTCACTGTGCTTGGACAGTGTTGTTACCTGCTCCTTCACCCTATTTCTCACTGTGCTTGGACAGTGTTATTACCTGCTCCTTCACCCTATTTCTCACTGTGCTTCGACAGTGTTGTTACCTGCTCCTCCACCTTATTTCCCACTGTGTTTAGACAGTTTTGTTACCTGCTCCTTCACCCTATTTCTCACTGTGCTTGGACAGTGTAGTCACCTGCTCCTTCACCCTATTTCTTTCTGTGCTTGGACAGCGTTATTACCTGCTCCTTTGCCCTATTTCTCACTGTGCTTGGACAGTGTTGTTACCTGCTCCTTCACCCTATTTCTTACTGTGCTTGGACAGTGTTGTTACCTGCTCCTTTGCCCTATTTCTCACTGAGCTTGGACAGTGTTGTTACCTGCTCCTTCACCCTATTTCTTACTGTGCTTGGACAGTGTTGTTACCTGCTCCTTCGCCCTATTTCTCACTGTGCTTGGACAGTGTTGTTACCTGCTCCTTCACCCTATTTCTTACTGTGCTTGGACAGTGTTGTTACCTGCTCCTTCACCCTATTTCTTACTGTGCTTGGATAATGTTGTTACCTGCTCCTTTTCCCTATTTCTCACTGTGCTTGGACAGTGTTGTTACCTGCTCCTTCACCCTATTTCTCACTGTGCTTGGACAGTGTTGTTACCTGCTCCTTCACCCTATTTCCCACTGTGCTTGGACAGTGTTGTTACCTGCTCCTTCACCCTATTTCTCACTGTGCTTGGACAGTGTTGTTACCTGCTCCTTCACCCTATTTCTTACTGTGCTTGGATAGTATTGTTACCTGCTCCTTTTCCCTATTTCTCACTGTGCTTGAACAGTGTTGTTACCTGCTCCTTCACCCTATTTCTCACTGTGCTTGGACAGTGTTGTTACCTGCTCCTTCACCCTATTTCTTACTGTGCTTGGACAGCATTGTTACCTGCTCCTTCACCCTATTTCTCACTGTGCTTGGACAGTGTTGTTACCTGCTCCTTCGCCCTATTTCTCACTGTGCTTGGACAGTGTTTTTACCTGCTCCTTCACCCTATTTCTTACTGTGCTTGGACAGTGTTGTTACCTGCTCCTTCACCCTATTTCTCACTGTGCTTAGACGGTGTTGTTACCTGCTTCTTCACTCTATTTCTCACTTTGCTTGGACAGTGTTGTTACATGCTCATTCACCCTATTTCTCACTGTGCTTGGACAGTGTTGTTACGTGCTCCTTTACCCTATTTCTCACTGTGCTTGGACAGCATTGTTACCTGCTCCTTCACCCTATTTCTCACTGTGCTTGAACAGTGTTGTTACCTGCTCCTTCACCCTTTTTCTCACTTTGCTTTGCACAGTGTTGTTACCTGCTCCTTCACTTTATTTCTCACTGTGCTTGGACAGTGTTGTTACCTTCTCCTTCACTTTATTTATCACTGGGCTTGGACAGTGTTGTTACCTGCTCCTTCGCCCTATTTCTCACTGTGCTTGGACAGTGTTGTTACCTGCTTCTTCACCCTATTTCTCACTGTGCTTGGACAGTGTTGTTACCTGCTCCTTCACCCTATCTCTTACTGTGCTTGGACAATGTTGTTACCTGTTCCTTCACCCTATTTCTCACTGTGCTTGGACAGTGTAGTTACCTGCTCATTCACCCTATTTCTTACTGTGCTTGGACAGTGTTGCTACCTACTCCTTCACCCTATTTCTCACTGTGCTGGGACAGTGTTGTTATCTGCTCCTTCACCCTATTTCTCACTGTGCTTGGACAGCGTTGTTACCTGCTCCTTCAACTATTTCTCACTGTGCTTGGACAGTGTTTTACCTACTCCTTCACCCTATTTCTCACTCTGCTTGGACAGTGTTTTTTTCTGCTCCTTCACCCTATTTCTCACTGTGCTTTGGACAGTGTTGTTACCTGCTCCTTCACTTTATTTCTCACTCTGCTTGGACAGTGTTGTTACCTGCTCCTGCAACCTATTTCTTACTGTCTTGGACAGTGTTGTTACCTGCTCCTTCACTTTATTTCTCACTGTGCTTGGACAGTGTTGTTACCTGCTCCTTCACCCTATTTCTCACTGTGCTTGGACAGTGTTGTTACCTGCTCCTTCACCCTATTTCTCACTGTGCTTGGACAGTGTTGTTACCTGCTCATTCACCCTATTTCTTACTGTGCTTGGACAGTGTTGCTACCTACTCCTTCGCCCTTTTTCTCACTGCGCTTGGACAGTATTGTTACCTGCTCCTTCACCCTATTTCGTACTGTGCTTGGACAGTGTTGTTACCTGCTCCTTCACTTTATTTCTCACTGTGCTTGGACAGTGTTGTTACCTGCTCCTTCGCCCTATTTCTCACTGTGCTTGGACAGTGTTGTTACCGGCTCCTTCACCCTATTTCTCACTGTGCTTGGACAGTGTTATTACCTGCTCCTTCACCCTATTTCTCACTGTGCTTCGACAGTGTTGTTACCTGCTCCTCCACCTTATTTCTCACTGTGTTTAGACAGTTTTGTTACCTGCACCCTCACCCCATTTCTCACTGTGCTTGAACAGTGTAGTCACCTGCTCCTTCACCCTATTTCTTATTGTGCTTGGACAGCATTATTACTTGCTCCTTCACCCTATTTCTCACTGTGCTTGGACAGTGATGTTACCTGCTCCTTTACCCTATTTCGTACTGTGCTTGGACAGTGTTGTTACCTGCTCCTTTGCCCTATTTTTCACTGTGCTTGGACAGTGTTCTTACCTGCTCCTTCACCCTATTTCTTACTGTGCTTGGACAGTGTTGTTACCTGCTCCTTCGCCCTATTTCTCACTGTGCTTGGACAGTGTTGTTACCTGCTCCTTCACCCTATTTCTTACTCTGCTTGGATAGTGTTGTTACCTGCTCCTTCACCCTATTTCTCACTGTGCTTGGATAGTGTTGTTACCTGCTCCTTCACCCTATTTCTCACTGTGCTTGGACAGTGTTGTTACCTGCTCCTTCACCCTATTCCCACTGTGCTTGGACAGTGTTGTTACCTGCTCCTTCACCCTATTTCTCACTGTGCTTGGACAGTGTTGTTACCTACTCCTTCACCCTATTTCTCACTGTGCTTGGACAGTGTTGTTACCTGCTCCTTCACCCTATTTCTCACTGTGCTTGGACAGTGTTGTTACCTGCTCCTTCACCCTATTTATCACTGTGCTTGGACAGTGTTGTTACCTGCTCCTTCACCCTATTTCTCACTGTGCTTGGAGAGTGTTATTACCTGCTCCTTCACCCTATTTCTCACTGTGCTTGGACAGTGTTGTTACTTGTTCCTTCAACCTATTTCTCACTGTGCTTGGACAGTGTTGTTATCTGCTGCTTCACCCTGTTTCTCACTGTGTAACACCTTAATCTTTAGCCTTTTTCCGTTTTGGAGTGCCACAGATAGTAGCTAACATTGATGATCCATCCTCTTCCCTTGTTTGGGCGAAGCAGTGATATATGATCTCTCAGCTCCTTTTTTAGCTGAGCAACATTGATATTAGATCTCTTAGTTAGACTCTATGATCCGTCTGTCTACAAGGTAGTGATGAAGTTTGATCATCCTTTCATTAGCCTGAACAAACATTGTTGTATGATTTATCAGCTTCCTGTTAACTCTTGGGCAACAATAACACAGCAGTAGCAGTGACATTTTCCTTACACGTCTTGTTTGTACAGTAAGGATAGCTGAACCTCCAGCCATTTGATACCGCAAGCAGCAGTAAAGACTGATATATTATCCTAGGAAAAAAGTGATACTGGATTCCTTAGCCTGTTCTTCAGTGTAGACCATGACTGATAAGTGATGCTTTGACCCCTTCTCTACCATGGGTCATAAGTGGTGTCTGATTCTTCAGCATGTCCAGACTTGAGTAGCATTAATATCTGATTCCTCGGCCTCTTCTTTAGCCAGCAATTACAGTAATATATGACTCTTGACCTGCCCCACAGTGCAGTGGGATAAAGCCTTTACTGTGCCCCAGATAACCTGAGGAAGGGAGTGAGTTGCTGACACTGGCTCACCGATCAAGGGGGGGGGGGCAGTCTAGGTGCACTACAATAACACCATTAAAAGCCTGGTGAGTTCTGTGTTACAAGCAGATAAGGTCTATCTTCAGTAAACATACGCAGTTTAATACTTTTTTGCATGCTACTAGTTGTCATCCTTCCATATAGTCAATAATATTCCCAAGTCACAACTTCTTAGAATTTGTAGGATTTGCTCTTCACCGTTAGAATTGGAAGAGCAGGAGAAGGATCTTATTCATAGGTGTCTTGATGGAGGTTATTCTAAGTAGGGTCTGAATCAAGCTTACATATCTACCAATAAAATACATAGGTTTGTTTTACTTAAATATCAAATGAGGGCAAAGACACAGCAACCTTTGTTTATCACGAGTTTTGGAAGTAATAACACATACCTTAGAAATTTACTGTATAAACATTGGAATATGTCACTTATGGATGATAGGTTGAGAGGTTTTACCCCCAAAATGTTTTTTTTTTTTTTTGCATATAGAAAAGGAAGGATGTTGGCATGGTGGTTTAATCATTATAAGTGGTATGTCAAGATAAGGTGGTTAGCCAAACTGGTTTGGATAGTAGACCTTTGGTTGATTGTTATCCATGTGGGCTTTTCAATTTTTGCAAATATGTAAGAAAGGATAAACAATTTACTTCTAAAAATACATTGCAGGTTTTTGACATTTTAGTGCATGGGGATTGTAGAAGTGACTGGGTAATTTAGCTACCTGTTGTTGTTCTGCATTTTATGTGGGACAAACTTCACGACCTTTAAAATTCAGGATGTCTGAACATTTGAGTGATATTAGATGTGTGAAGAACACCAATGCCCTATATAAACACACTACAAAACATACATCTGCAGTTTTGACTTTTATTATTATTAACAGAATTTGTTATAATAGAAATAATAAGGTTGGATGGCATTCACTGTTGGATTACAAAGAAAACTTGTAGATTATTAAGCTGCATGCCTTATTTGCTCCTGGTCTTAGTGAACATTTGTAATATCCAGTTGTAATTCAGGGAGCACTATATAAGGTGTGTGCTTTGCAATTACTCATAGCACTGATGAAGGCTTGCTCAGAAACTGGTATGATTGTTTATTTTTTGCCTGTTCATTAGGCCTTATTAAAATGGAGAGTTGATTTAGTGTCTGGGCTATTTTGTGTTTTTTTTTGTTTCATTTTTTTGGGCCCTGCACTTTTCTGTACTTGAGTGGGTGTGTATCACCTTCGTACTAGCAGACAAACCACATGGTCGGATGGTCAGGAGGTTTGCACATGCACCTTCTGAAGGCAGCTACTGTGGACCGTCCAAAACTGCCACACAGAGTTAGATTGCATTCCCCAGCAGCACTAAGATGCTGCAGCAGCAATCTTGATCTCATTGCTGACGCTGTACATGAGTCAGGCTGCGCCAGGCAAAAGCAAAGGAGTTCCAGTAGACCCCAGGCAGAAGCAAAGGAGTTCCATGAAGGGAGAAGCTGACAGCAGCTGATGGATTACTGCAGAAAGGGTAAAAAAATGACTTCAGGCTCTTTTCATTTTACATACTACAGATATCTTAATCATTGTTTCATGTTGCAGCCTTTCAGTATTTTGCTCAGGTTGATGTAGAAAGGATGTGTTAGCAGCAGATCTTTTTTTTTTTTTACTGAATTACTTTTGAAAGGTTTTGTTATTGAGTAGTAAATAATCCTGTACAGAGGAAATAAGCAGAAGAAATCTTTGTCCAGGATGAGAAAAAGAGGAAAGCTATGCAGCATTTGCTGTACTGATTATGAAAGAAAAGTATCACATATTTACAATATTCAAGAAAATCAACGCTCTTCATTATGCATTTGTGCTACACAAGAGTAGTGTTTTGAGATTTATCATAAAAGGCACACAATTTGTTCTGTTTTCATATGATTTAACTCTTGTGCCCTCTCATGAACTAGATGTATCATTATCCATATTTATTTATTTATTTATTTTATTTTACATTTGTTAACCGGGAGAGTCCGACTGGATACATGTCCATTTTCAGCGGAGGCCCGGGGAGAAAAGCTCCAAGTACATAACAGACATATGAACATTGTTAATGCAAAAAAAGGAAGATAGTTGAGTTCTAAATACAATATAAAGATAATCACATCTTGGGAAAAAAAAAACAACAGCAGCATATAAAAAAAAAAAACATAGGTCAGTTACAAAGGCGAGGCCTTGTTAAAAAGCGGTTAAGGATAGTGAGGTAAGAGAAGGGTAAATGATAGTGGTTAATCAGGTTTGGAACAGGGACATTGCCAGACAGTATTGAGATGGGGTTTAAGCTTTTTTTTGAATTGTAGGAGTGAGGGTTCTGAGGTGAGCATGGTCGGTAGGGAGTTCCACATTTTACCTACAAAGTTTGAGAATAGAGAATCCCCAGCAGAATTATTGGCTTTGGTAGTTTGAGCTAAGATCTTATTGGAGGAGCGTAAAGATTGCAGGTTAATATAGGGGTGAATGATGTTTTTCAGAGCTGGTGTTTTCTCTGGGTGATACAGTATCTGGTGAGCCATTTGAGTTGGTTGAAATGGAGTTGGCTGGAAAACTCTAACCACCCTAGTTGCTTCAAGTTAGTGCAGTGGTGCATTCTAAAGGTGGAATTTGTGGCAAATCTAGCTATGTGATTGCAACAAGAAGCAAGTTTGTTAAGGGTTGTCTTGTTTAGGTTTGTAAAAAGGGGAGGCATAGAAAAGAGTTGATAGTAGGTGTGTGCTGGCAATTGTAATTTTAGCGTGAGGAGTGAGAAAGTGTTTTACTTTATAGAGAGAGCCAAGCTTTTTATTGACGGTTTTGATGGTAAGATTGAAATGGGTGTCAAATTTAAGGGAGTTATCAATGGTAACACCTAATAGCTTTGTGTGAGCTTCTGGTGATATAGTGATTCCATTGGAGGATGTAATAGAGAAGGTGGGGGGAAGAGTCTTGTTTGTGGGTGAGAAAGTAAGTAGTTTTGTTTTGTTGGGGTTGAGAACTAGTTGTCGACTTGAGAACCATTTTTCTGTTAGGTTGAAGGTGTCTTGGGTTGAAGCAGTGAGGTCTGCCAGGTTGGAGGCAGTGCTGATGATAGTCGAATCATCTGCATATTGAATGCATGTGGCATGGGGGGTGATTGTGGACAGGTCATTAACAAAGATGGTGAAGAGAAGAGGGCCAAGAATAGATCCTTGGGGAACTCCAAGTGTAACAGGTAGGCATGTGGATAATTTGTTCTGCCATAGAACAGCCTGTTGCCTATTGGACAGGTAGGATTGGAACCATTTCAGCGTGGAATTGCTGAGTGATAGTTTTAATGTATGGAGGAGTTGAATGTGGTTCACCATATCAAAGGCCTTGGAGAGGTCTAAGAAAAGAGCAGATGATAGTTTATTATTGTTTCTGAAGTTATTGATGGTATTAGAAAAGGATAGTAGGGCTGATGTGGTACTGTGATTTGGCCTGAAGCCATGTTGGGAGTTAGCTAGAATTTTATTTTTGGTGAGGTGTTCCATCAGTTGTTTGTGGACACACTTTTCCATAATTTTGGCCAGGGGTGAGAGTATAGCTATAGGTCTGTAGTTGGTTAGCTCTAGTGAGCTACCACCTTTATGGAGAGGAATAATGTGGGACATTTTCCATGTGGTGGGGATGAAGGCTTCTGACAAGGTACGGTTTATGATTATGGAGACGGGATAGGAAATGGCCTCAGCTGCTTTTTGCAGAAACTCAGCTGGGAGAAGGTCAGCTGCTAGCTTAGTGGGTTTTAGTTTTTTAAGAAGAGATGTTATAAAGGATATGGGTACTGGATCGAAGGTAAATAGATGATCTGATGTAGTTGTAGTATTCTGCTGGCATGGGTGGTGGAGTGGGCTGGTTGTTTGTTTGAATTGTGTGGCCAGGGATTGTATAGTTTCTGTGAAGAAACTATTGAATGTGTTAGCAATGTTTACAGGGCACTGTTGTTTGCAAGTTGTTGGAGTGGGGGTGGTTGCCTGGCCTGGGTGCAGGAGCTTGTTTAAGCCTGCCCAGAATTTTTGTGGATTATTAAGGTGTTTGTGTTGGAGGTGGAGGAAGAAGTTTTTTATCATTTAAGATCATTCTTTTAGTTTCATTTCTAAGTTGCGGAAGGTTTGGTGGGAGTGTGGGTCTTTAGAGGTACGCCATGTGACCCACATCTTGTTTCTAGATAGGATTTTGGATTTTGTTTCCTTAGAGAGCCATGGTGTGGTTTTGGTTTTAGTTCTAATGGACCGTATTGGAGCATGGGAATCTAGAATCTTGAGGAAGGTGGTGTTGAAGTAGATAACTGCCTCTTCAAGAGGAAGAGACTTGAGTATTGTCCAGTTGTGGGCTTTAAGTTCAGTTTGAAAAATGGAGGCGTTGAATTTATTATTGTTCCTGATTTTTTTATGGTTGTAAGAAGGGGGTGATTTTCTTGAATTTGATAACATAGGTGAGTAAGTGATCACTCATGTCCTCTGGGTGAGTACCTGCTGAGTACTGGTCAGGATCTTTATTAGTAAGGATCCAGTCCAGGATGCTGTCTTTGTTTTGGGGTTTACCTAGTCTGGTAGGAGTGGATATGAGCTGAGAAAAGCCATGTAGATTTATGCTGCTAGATGGGGAGCTAGATGAGAAGGAATTCCAATCGATGTTGAAGTCACCTAACACTATGGATTCCTGGGGTGAGTTTGAGTTAACCAGTGGAGAAAGTCCTCTAAGGTTTTGTTATTATTGTTGCCTGGGGGATGTAAATACATGCTATATTTATGCTTTTATGTTTGTTTGGTTGAAGTTTTACAAGTAGAATTTCGGCATTGTTTGTTAGGAGGGGTTGTGGAGAGGCAAGGGAGATTTGTAATGTATTTTTGTAGAGTATGGCTACACCGCCACCTTTACGAGTTATTCGGTCTGCTCTTAGTATATCATACCCTGGTGGGATTATCTGTGTGTCTTTCGTACTTGGTTTAAGCCAGGTTTCTGTGAGACACAGTAGGTCTGGGGAACAAGTAGCTAAAAGGGCATGTAGGTTGTGAATCTTATTGTTTACACTTCTGATGTTTAGATGACACGTCAGAAGAGAGTTAAAGGGTCTAGAGTTTAGATTGAGAAGTGGAGGGGAGGATAGGGTGGAATTACAATTGAGTGGAGGGGAAGGGCCAGGGTTGGGGTGGATATCACCATCTGTGGCTAGTCTGTGATTCAGAGTGGTAATGAATTTGAGGGCTTTGAGTAGAAGTTTGTAGTAATGTTTATCATTTGGCCTAATATTGGTAGGTTTGATAATTACATAGCGTTCGAGTTCTAACAAGGAGGGTGAGTAGGGAGTTGAGTCATGGCCTCTATTGTTAATTATGGGTGAGGGGTTGGTATGGTAGCCTGGGTGGTGGAAGCCTATGTAAGACCAGGTTTCATAAAGGGTAGCTAGGTAAGGGACAAGTAGGAGGGGAAAAAGAGTTAGTATGATAAGCTTCCTGGGTGGTGTCATATTCCGTTTGATCTTAGAGGGCGGTAGTGAGGTACAGGAAGTTAGTGGACAGTAGGGGGAGTGGTTTGAGGTTATAAAAGTACGAGTACTGGGGGCGGGTGGGAATAGGGGGCAGGGCGGGGAGCGGAGCGAGCACGAGCGAAGCGAGTGCTCGCGGAGCGGGGTTTACACTAAGCCACTAGAGCCCAGGTTTCAAGATGTAACTCCTGAATAATTAACTTGCAGGTGAGTAATCTCATCTAAACAAACACCAGGTTCAATGCCTATGCTTTGGGAGCTTGTTTTTACAATTTTATAGCAGTTTGCCTTAGTTTTAGAGTGTGTTCTGTAGTTTAAGTGGAGTATATGCAAACAAGCTTGGAGTTTTTGTTTGGGTAAGCCTAGGGAGATTTGTGCTAGTGCTGAGGACCCTTAAATAATACTTTACTTTAAAGTCTATACTAAAATGACCAGATAATGACCAGATAATGACTTTACTGCATTTGCTGGTATTTTGGTGAATATTTTTGAGATCCCCCTCTCATATGCATCTTGCATGCCTGATAAGTCACAGTGTTCCCCATCCAGTACTGCCAAGTAACATTCAGCTCCTAGAGCAACCCCATGAACAAACACCAACATCCGCAGTGTTTACTAGGCTGTACGGAAATGAAAGCAGATTGCCAGGCTTTTCCTCCAGATCACACACGCAGCGCTCACACACCTGCAGACAATATAGAGTTACTTTTCTGCCTGCTGCATGCCTTTGGGATGCAAGAGGAAACTAAAGTACCAGAAAAACCCAGGTGAACACACGGAGGACATCCAGACTCTGCACAAAAGACACTTCAACCAAGAATCAAATCAGAGAACCTGTTGCTGTGAGATGACATTCAGTGCACCCCTAAGTTGCCCCTACAGAGTACTACTGTATTCTTAATTTCTGCAGGGCTGGGACAGTTTTGTAATACAATCTTCATCACTATAAAGATGATGTGGAACAACTGAGAATTAGCCTGAATGTTGTACTCCTTTGTACATTTGTAAATGCTGTGCATGTTCAATCATAATGTTTTTCTTTTATGATGTGATGCCCTTGTTGTTTCACGCTTTATTTCCTCAGAAAGCACCATTCATCTCAATACTTAAAATGCTCCTTTTGTACACTTTGTTGATTAAACACAATAATCTAGATCTTTTGAATCCAATAGCAAACTCAAATTAAAGTTTAATACTCATACAAGATTTCTGGCTCTAGGTGATTTGGTCACATTGCCTAATGTTGATGTGGCACCCTGACTCACGTAAAAATAGGAAAAGGGAGTTGATGATGAGAACAAGATTTTTCTGAAGCAATTTAACAGCCTCTCAGGTCTATTGTACAATAATAACACATGTCCACGTGTGGTCTATGACAACAATAACACATGTCCACGTGTGGTCTATTGTACAATAATAACACATGTCCAGGTGTGGTCTATTGTACAATAATAACACATGCCCAGGTGTGGTCTATTGTACAATAATAACACATGTCCATGTGTGGTCTATGACAATAATAACACATGTCCAGGTGTGGTCTATTGTACAATAATAACACATGTCCAGGTGTGGTCTATTGTACAATAATAACACATGTCCATGTGTGGTCTATGACAATAATAACACATGTCCAGGTGTGGTCTATTGTACAATAATAATACATGTCCAGGTGTGGTCTATTGTACAATAATAACACATGTCCACGTGTGGTCTATGACAATAATAACACATGTCCAGGTGTGGTCTATGACAATAATAACACATGTCCAGGTGTGGTCTATGACAATAATAACACATGACCACATGTGGTCTATGACAATAATAACACATGTCCACGTGTGGTCTATGATTGAATTTTCACGCAGTTAACTCAGAGACAAAGCCAAGAAGGAAAATATACAGTTTCCCTGTGAGTAAATTCCAATATATCTAGCTTTGTTTCTGAGTTATTGCTTTAATATACTTTTTTGTTATGTGTT
The DNA here is from genome assembly GCF_019279795.1 of Protopterus annectens. Classification (NCBI taxonomy): domain Eukaryota; kingdom Metazoa; phylum Chordata; order Ceratodontiformes; family Protopteridae; genus Protopterus; species Protopterus annectens. The sequence continues at coordinate 84,350,038 of NC_056748.1, read as the reverse complement.
GTGGTTCTCCTGTAATGTCTCATAAAAATTTAGGCAAGCTAACAGAATGAAAGAAATATGAACACTGTCATTTGACCATTCTTCCTATATACTTCTTAGGAAATATAACAATTTAACTTGCCAATGATTAGAATTATTTTAAAATACTCGTGCACTATTTTACATTATTCTTTAATGTTGACTTTGTCCTGCTGCTAAGATGAAAGGAAAATGGTGCTTTTTTATAGTTATAAATGTAGCTGACTGATGTAATCATGATGGATAATAAAGCAATTGAGGAAGGTAAGAGTCTACCAAAGTACAAATGGTTTAGACATTAATTTTAAGGTTTTAAGGCTGGTTAAAATTTTTAAAGGTTGTCATGTTTCAGTAGAACTGATCCCACAATAGTAGCCAATGAACAGAGAAAGTGTGTTTGGTGCTCCAGAGTTTATTTTGTCATCCAGAATATGTAACACCATTACCACTGGGTGCAGGCATTAAGGAGTCCTTGGGTATCGGCTTATGTGCCAATGGAACAATCTCCTGGTATATTTACCATTAAAAATTGGGTTTAGATATCTAAGAGTTGTCCACTGGTGTTGAGTCTGCATTTTTTTAAAAGACCATTTTGTTTCAGTGTGACCTTTAGAGGTAAGACGACTTTCAGTAAAGCAGTCGCTCATGGCCTACATTGATATGATGTCTTTGCTGCTTTATTCCTTGGCTTCATGTGATACGTTACTGTTACCTGGAGCCCTGTCCTGTGTTTGTTACTATTATACCAGCTTCTGTAGATGAAGAGAATAAAATTACATAACTATTTGCTGGCTAAGTTTTTTCAGACAGGTTTTTGCCTTCTTTTCCTCCCGTTCTGGTTGGTTTGAGTTAATAAATTGAGGCATTGCAGTCTGACCCCTCCTTCTCTTTGGTTCATAGGTATATAAAAGGCTAACACCCACAAGGGTTTATAAATCTAGTTATGCAATCCAACCTGATGGTGTCCATGTGTATCATGGGCATTTATTAAGAGGAAGTCTGTTAGTAACTTTCTAGATATTATGTGGGGGAATGTTAGGTCGGGGATTATTGTCTTCCTCAGAGACATGGGGTAAATTTCCAATTTCCAATTTCCCATCCATTTGTAAAGGTTATGCTTAAGCAGGGTTAGTGATGGACTCTGCTTCACAGCAGGAAAGGAGATGTGATACATTTTGAAAAGGAAATTGAATGCAACAAAAATAAAAAAAAAAAGTTTATCAGGATCTAGGCACACAAGGTCAGGGAATAATTTAATTGGACAAACCAATTAAACAGTGTATGACTAGGAAAATGTGAAGAAAATTTATATAAAGGTATGAAGTATAATAAGAAGCCATTTTATAGGGACATAAGATGTGTTAGGAGTGAAGGCCTACAAACCGATGAATTGTGTTTAGATTCTAAAACGTATCCTCAAATACAGCAAATTATAGATACATTTATGAAATCTTATGGAAACAGTTTGGCTCCAGAAAGGAGGTGGTAGAGATTGTACTAATAATTTCCAGATAACTTCAGATATCGAACTTAGATTATATTGAAAAATAACTATGCAAAGCAGACCAAATCAAAGCACAAGGAGGAGACAGAACAATGACATGAGAACAGCATGAATTATATTTGTTATTCATTAGGTCATTTAAGGGTGGGGAGATCTAAGCCCATATTTAAGGAGAAGGGAAGTAGGGCAAACCTAGAATAATATAGACCCGTATGTTTAGTTTATTGTTGTGGAAAAATAATGGAAAAGGTTATTTTGCATAAATTATTGTCAGGATTGGAAAAGCTGGGACTTGAAACCTTATATCAGTATTCATATATTGAAAATAGATCTGTAAAAGTTTTAAAATAAAAACAATGTGCTGTGGTGTAATTTATATAAGACTCAACTTCAGCCTTGAGAGGGTCATACATAAAACACTAATCAATAAATTATAATAGCTAGATACTGGTGTAGACTTGATAAGATGGATAGCTATGGCTTTACAAGTAGGACATAGCAAGTATCATACAGCAAATGGACAGGTAAAATTCTAAGTTACAGTCAGGGTGTCCCACAGGGCTCTATCCTGGATGCATACTTGTTTAGGTTGTATCTTTCAAATCTGTCTTTTTCATCTGAGGTGTTCTAAAGCCAGTATACACATGGCCTGATAATGGCTAAACTGACTACATATCTTACAGATAGGACAAGTCTGAAAAGGAACTTGACTAACTTTACCATATGGATACATGAAATAACATGCATTAAAAACAAAGTATATGGGAGACATATACTGAAGAATGAATATTAACTGCAGCACACAGTGATTGAAACTGTAGATTCTTTTAAACCTGGGGGTATGTGGGTAAAGCCAGCACTGAGCTTTTTCCAGTCCTAACAACCAATTGGCTAATGACAGTTATAAAACTATAAATCTTTTTATACAGACTATAAAGTTGAGGATATCAGAAATGATGAAATCATTGTAAGTTACAAAAGACCCAAACTACAGTATGGAATAATATAGAAAACGTAAGAGAAAACAAGTATGCGTAAATTGGAAAGAGTACAGTGATAATGTACCAAAGACACCCATCAATGTGAACATTTAAATTAATATGTAAGATTAAAATATCTGAACATGTACAGTGTCTCATACAGATAGTTAAGATGAGACCTTATTCAGGTATATAGGGCATTTAGGGACAACTACCTCTGGGAATGTATGGGTCATCAAACAGGAATAAAGAAACATTAGACAGCCCACACAGGAGTTTCAAGACATGGAAACATTCCTACAATGGGGCTAGACAAAGCCCAGGGGGAGAATGGCCCCCTGTTACAGAAGGAAGTAGCAGTCCACACAAAACACAAAAACTGATAGGCCAAAAAGAGCCATAAAGATGACAGAGTGGACTGTTGAGGATAAGAAAGACATTATGTATTGTTACTATTATACAAGAAGCCCAGAATTTCCAGGCAGAAGATAATCAAAAAGATTGAGAAATTAGTGGAAAGAAAAATACTTCCACAAGAAAAACTGTCAGAAGCGTCAAATAAAAATGTGTCTTCATTAATACAACAGATTTATGAAAAACATTGTATAGACCAAGAAACCTTGGGCCATTTGGAAAAAAGAAGCAACTGAGGAAGTGCAAAAATATAAAGAACAAAATCTACAGATAAACCAAAAAGCACTAAACAAATGACAAACCAGGTAAACCAAACGAATGAGCTGTAGAAAGCACAAGTCCAAGGCTGACAACAAAAAATGTAAATTTAATGAAGTAAGCACACGCTTTCGGACAACTCAATGGCGCTCCTTCCTCAGACAAAAAAGTTTTACATCTCTGAATAACAACCACATTTTATACAATAAATTATGCTAATTAAGTGTGTTCAAACTAACAAATCACATAGACCCATAAGGGGGTGTGTTCCTATTACTAGCACCAGCAAAGTACTTTCGTCCTAAAAGGTGCAAGTATAACAAACTAAAATCCTACTGCACCATAATTAAAAACCAGCACAAAAAAGATTATTATAATTTTAAATAATCGTCGATCCAATTAACTTCTCATTAAACCTATAAGCTTAAAACCATAAAAACGATAAAAACGATGAAAACATATGTTCAACCTACCCATATTATCTTTTTAAAGACAAATTCTTTAAGATACAACTGATAGACACATGGTCATTCAGACCTGGGTACACATAGGCGGCTGTGCAAATCTGCCAGAAAAGTTCACAGATTTCCAAAAGATTTTGCCAAGGACCACCTCTAAAGTCACAATCAACTTTATTCACACCTGTAAACTTGAAAAAATGATCAGGGCAATAACCAATATGTCTAGCAAGGGCATTGTTATGATCGCCTCTAGCTATGGCATATATGTGCTCATAGATGCGCTGCTTGATTTTCCTTTCAGTTTTACCGATATAAAATGTGTTGCATCTTTGACAGCTAGCCGCATAAACAATGCCCCTGGTCTCACAATTAAATTTGCCATTAATTTTATAGACCTGGTCTCTCAGCCTAATATTAGCATCTATGCACACATGTTTACACTGCTTGCATGACCCACACTTTGTCATGCCTACCTTGTGAACTCTCATAATTTTTGGTTTAACCTCTAACAATGATTTCACATTTTGCCCTCTCCTAAAGGTAACTTTAGGGCTGTCACCAAACTTATTAAGTAAATAAGGGTCTTCAATAAGCAAGGACCAATTCTTATTTAGCACTTTGGAAATAGCCAAATGGTCTAAACTAAAGGTACACAAAAATCTAGTAGCAAAAGGGGCTGTTTGGTTCTTAAGTGAAACACTGTTCTCTATGTTGTCACCATGTGAGGCATATCTAACCATAGGCAAAATTGGTTTATAAAAACCTAAACTCCTTTTATTGGTGACTTCTGATTTTATGTCAAGAACAAGGCCTGAAGGATACCCTCTATTAATAAACATGCCAGTTAAACGCTCACATTCAACTAAAAAATCTTCGTGATCTGAAACCATCCTAGCGGCCCTAAACATCTGCCCTTTTATGACCGCTCTTTTCTGATGTTTGGGATGGCTGCTAGTGTAGTAAAGGAACGCATTAGAATAAGTGGGTTTCCTGTAAATCTCACTCCTAAGGCTTTGATTTACATAATCCTTAGTCAACAAAATGTCTAAGAAACTAATACGATGCTCCTGTAGATTGTAAGTAAATTCTAAAAAAGCTGGCCATGTTAGAAATCCTTTCTATAAAGGAAGGGACCAAAGAGGGATCCGCCTTCCACAATATGAAGATGTCGTCCTGGTGCCTAGTGTACCAGGTGACACAATCATTGAATACAATGTCAGAAAAAAGGAATGTCTTTTCCCAGTATGCCAACACACAGTTGGCAAAACTGCTCCCACATGGTGAACCCATTGCTACACCAGAACGCTGGAGGTAAATATTACCTTCAAACAGCATGAAGTTAGAACTCAAAACAATTTCTAGTAGTGTTTCAACCAAGTAAACAATGTCATCACTGACCTTTTTGTTCCTAAGAAATTCACTTACCCACTGTGTGCCAAGCTGTTGAGGAATAACGATGTACAGGTCTTTAATGTCAATAGTTAGAAACCACCACACACTACTAAAAGGGATAGTCCCTATGTCATGCAAGAAACCCCATGAGTCTTTACAAATTTGCGACTCGAGTTCTAGCAGTGGTTTCAAAATGTTGTCAACTAGTTTGATACACGCATAGGTAATAGACCCACGGCCATCAACAATCAGGCGGAAAGGTGGGTCTCTAGTGGATTTGTGAATCTTAGGAATACCAAACAAGACAGGGAGCTTAGGGGCCACCACCGTCAAGAAATGGTAATGGTCAATGTCAATGACCCTTTACAAAAATAGATCTTCAATAATGCCTCTTATCCTAGAGTAAGCTTGATTCACTTAGTTGATAGTAACCAAAGTATAGAATTCCTTGTCTAACATGTTAAATATTTTGTCAACATATAGGTATTGGTCCATAAAGACGAGACCACCCCCTTGTCAGGCTTCATGACTCTAATGTGAGAGTGCAGCAATGTTGAAATAAAATCACGCTCAAGTTTAGTAATGTTTAACTTGTGTTTGTGTGAATGTAGGTTGCTCTTAGCTAAAGCCCTAAAGTCGAGCTCGCACATTTTCTCAAAACTCCGTAGAGCCTCATGCAGGGGGATTAAAACACTAGGAATTCTAAGGTTACTATCAGTACAGCTTACAAAATTTTTGTCTTGCATTAAAATATTTAGGTTAAGTTTCCTCACGAACAATTTCAAATCTACAATAGTTTTGACAACATCAAAGTGAGAGTCAGGCACAAAAGATAGACCCTTTGAAAAGAAGTCCACCATATCTTCACTGATGTCAAAACTAGTGTAGTTGTAGATTTTGAAATCTCCTCTTGAGTCAACCATAATCACTGGGTCTTGTTGTGTGCTGGCTATCTCCTCCTCGGGTTTCTCCTGCTCCTGGAGTTGCCAAAATTGTTCCTCGCCCGCGTGTTCATCTGCTTGGGTTTGTTGTTCCTGTAAAACCCCCCCTGGGGCAGGTTGTTTTGACTACTTGCACCTGAAGAAGATGGCAACTGTTGCTCACTAGTGGCCGTGCCATGACCATTGTTGTTAGAATTGTCAATTAGGCGCTCACTACGATGAAGAGGTTGTGGCTCTTCATTCTGGTTACCAAGCTCGTCCTCCTCCTGATTAGCTAAATTTAGTGAATGTCCATTCAAGTCCACAACTTGCCTAGACTCATCAATTGGTTTAAAAATAGGGGGGGACACGGATAAGCTTTTTTGTTTGCATATTCATGAACGTCCCTTTCAATCTTTTTCTTCTTGGCATTAACCAGTTTACACATTGTGGCCTCAATACTGTTAAAATACGAAGATATTCATATTTATACCTTAAAAAGTCACTATCGCCTTTGATTTGATGTTCAAGAGCTTTCAACTCTTTTTGAAGGGCTTCGGCGTCCTTGTTATACTGTAGGATCAACAAGTTAATAAATTCAAAAGCCTGCTTGCCAAATAATGTGAGGAGGTTGTCATGAAACTGTGACCCCTCAACAAGTCCCACAGGAAATCGCCACTGCCGAAGTCCTTTAGGAACAACTTTTTTAAGCAGACATTGTTGGAAATATATTTCCAGTTGAAGTTTTCTGCATTTGAACAATTTTAAATCGAAAGCATTAATAAGTTGTAAAATATTACTTACGATTGGTTCAATATTGATAGACATAGACATGTTACTTGCGTCAATATTAGTCTTTTCAAAAAAATCAATGTTACTCAAAAAGCCACAATTGGTAGGAGCAGCCTGAGTCATAAATTGATCGGGCGAGTTAGTATAAACTCTGTTGTTAGCCCTCAAAGGTGAATTTCCTTGATTCGCCTGCAAGCCTGGTGAATGAGAACCACGATTGCTGTTCGTGTCATTACCAGTTAACTGGGCATTAATACAATTAATTGTGGGTGGTTGCTGTCCCGGTTGAAGCGAAGACAATCCAGAACCAGAACACTGTACCTGTGGAATGCTGTTGCTAGCTTGAGAACTAGATAGTTGAAAAATGTCAAACCGCTGTGTGAGATTGTCTATACGGCCCATAATAATTTCCAAAAGAGCCGTTAAGTTACCGTCGGCGTTCGCCTCACGAATGGATGACTGGTTAATAGCAGAAAGTCCTCCCTGACTTTCCGACTGTGTAAATAAAGAGCCTTGAGGGGATGCTTCCTGACTGCTCATAGTGCTGTACACAAACGAGGTAAACCAAAAAGCACTAAACAAATGACAAACCAGGTAAACCAAACGAAAGAGCTGTAGAAAGCAAAAGTCCAAGGCTGACAATAAAAAATGTAAATTTAATAAAGTAAGCACACGCTTTCGGAGAACTCAATGGCGCTCCTTCCTCAGACAAAAAAGTTTTACATCTCTGAATAACAACCACATTTTTATACAATAAATTATGCTAATTAAGTGTGTTCAAACTAACAAATCACATAGAGCCATAAGGGGGTGTATTCCTATTACTACCACCAGCAAACAAAGTACTTTCGTCATAAAAGGTGCAAGTATAACAAACTAAAATCCTACTGCACCATAATTAAAAACCAACACAAAAAAGATTATTATAATCTTAAATAATCGTCGATCCAATTAACTTCTCATTAAACCTATAAGCTTAAAACCATAAAAACGATAAAAACGATGAAAACATATGTTCAACCTACCCATATTATCTTTTTAAAGACAAATTCTTTAAGATACAACTGATAGACACATGGTCATTCAGACCTGGGTACACATAGGCGGCTGTGCGAATCTGCCAGAAAAGTTCACAGATTTCCAAAAGATTTTGCCAAGGACCACCTCTAAAGTCACAATCAACTTTACTCACACCTGTAAACTTGAAAAAATGATCAGGGCAATAACCAATATGTCTAGCAAGGGCGTTGTTATGATTGCCTCCAGCTATGGCATATATGTGCTCATAGATGCTCTTCTTGATTTACACTAGTTTTGACATCAGTGAAGATATGGTGGACTTCATTTCAAAGGGTCTATCTTTTGTGCCTGACTCTCACTTTGATGTTGTTAAAACTATTGTAGATTTGAAATTGTTCGTGAGGAAACTTAACTTAAATATTTTAATGCAAGACAAAAATTTTGTAAGCTGTACTGATAGTAACCTTAGAATTCCTAGTGTTTTTAATCCCCCCCTGCATGAGGCTGTACGGAGTTTTGAGAAAATGTGCGAGCTCGACTTTAGGGCTTTAGCTAAGAGCAACCTACATTCACACAAACACAAGTTAAACATTACTAAACTTGAGTGTGATTTTATTTCAACATTGCTGCGCTCTCACATTAGAGTCATGAAGCCTGACAAGGGGGGTGGTCTCATCTTTATGGACCAATACCTATATGTTGACAAAATATTTAACATGTTAGACAAGGAATTCTATACTTTGGTTACTATCAACGAAGTGAATAAACCTTAATCTAGGATAAGAGGCATTATTGAAGATCTATTTTTGGAAAGGGTCATTGACATTGACCATTACCATTTCTTGACGGTGGTGGCCCTTAAGCTCCCCGTCTTGTTTGGTATTCCTAAGATTCACAAATCCACTAGAGACCCACCTTTCCGCCCGATTGTTGATGGCCGTGAGTCTATTACCTATGCGTATGCCAAACTAGTTGACAACATTTTGAAACCTGCTAGAACTCGAGTCACAAATTTGTAAAGACTTGTGGGGTTTCTTGCATGACATAGGGACTATCCCTTTTAGTGGTGTGTGGTGGTATCTAACTATTGACATTAAAGACCTGTACACCGTTATTCCTCAACAGCTTGGCACACAGTGGGTAAGTGAATTTCTTAGGAACAAAAAGGTCAGTGACGACAATGTTTACTTGGTTGAAACACTACTAAAAATAGTTTTGAGTTCTAACTTCATGCTGTTTGAAGGTAATATTTACCTCCAGCGTTCTGGTGTAGCAATGGGTTCACCATGTGGGGACAGTTTTGCCAACTGTGTGTTGGCATACTGGGAAAAGACATTCCTTTTTTCTGACATTGTATTCAATGATTGTGTCACCTGGTACACTAGGCACCAGGACGACATCTTCATATTGTGGAAGGCGAATCCCTCTTTGGTCCCTTCCTTTATAGAAAGGATTTCTAACATGACCAACTTTTTAGAATTTACTTACAATCTACAGGAGCATCGTATTCTTTTCCTAGACATTTTGTTGACTAAGGATTATGTAAATCAAAGCCTTAGGAGTGAGATTTACAGGAAACCCACTTATTCTAATGCATTCCTTTACTACACTAGCAGCCAACTCAAACATCAGAAAAGAGCGGTTGTAAAAGGGCAGATGGTTAGGGCCGCTAGGATGCTTTCAGATCACGAAGATTTTTTGGTTGAATGTGAGCGCTTAACTGGCATGTTTATTAATAGAGGGTATCCTTCAGGCCTTGTTCTTGACATAAAATCAGAAGTCACCAATAAAAGGAGTTTAGGTTTTTATAAACCAATTTTGTCTATGGTTAGATATGCCTCACATGGTGACAACATAGAGAACAGTGTTTCACTTAAGAACCAAACAGCCCCTTTTGCTACTCGATTTTTGTGTACCTTTAGTTTAGACCATTTGGCTATTTCCAAAGTGCTAAATAAGAATTGGTCCTTGCTTATTGAAGACCCTTATTTACTTAATAAGTTTGGTGACAGCCCTAAAGTTACCTTTAGGAGAGGGCAAAATTTGAAATCATTGTTACAGGTTAAACCAAAAATTATGAGAGTTCACAAGGTAGGCATGGCAATGTGTGGGTCATGCAAGCAGTGTAAACATGTGTGCATAGATGCTAATATTAGGCTGAGAGACCAGGTCTATAAAATTAATGGCAAATTTAATTGTGAGACCAGGGGCATTGTTTATGCAGCTAGCTGTCAAAGATGCAATGCATTTTATATCGGTAAAACTGAAAGGAAAATCAAGCAGCGCATCTATGAGCACATATATGCCATAGCTAGAGGCGATCATAACAATGCCCTTGCTAGACATATTGGTTATTGCCCTGATCATTTTTTCAAGTTTACAGTTGTGAATAAAGTTGATTGTGACTTTAGAGGTGGTCCTTGGCAAAATCTTTTGGAAATCTGTGAACTTTTCTGGCAAATTCGCACAGCCGCCTATGTGTACCCAGGTCTGAATGACCATGTGTCTATCAGTTGTATCTTAAAGAATTTGTCTTTAAAAAGATAATATGGGTAGGTTGAACATATGTTTTCATCGTTTTTATGGTTTTAAGCTTATAGGTTTAATGAGAAGTTAATTGGATCGACGATTATTTAAGATTATAATGGGGGCGTGGCCAAGGATGAACACAGGATAGCAGCAGATTTCTTCAGCTCCACCAATTTCATTACATTGACAGGAATTAATTACTTAAAAAATTAATTTATGAAGTAATTTTCTTTCTAAATATGTTTGTTTTATATAGTTCTTGAACTATATCTAAAAAAGAAAGGAAATCTTAATAATATTCCTGTCAGAAATTACTTTGGAAATTTTCCTGTCAGTTTATCAGTCTGAAATGAGTTCCAGTAAGACAAATTCTCAAGACTCCAGCATCAAGAAAGAACTTCAGTCTCTGATAATTATAGTCCAGCAACTTACTGCTAAGATGGATAAAATGGATACTAAAATAGACACTTTCATAGAAAAAACTACAAAACAAATAGACTTGTTACATATGGACCTGCAACAACAGAAGATCCAGATGACAGGCATAGAAGAAGCTGTGAATGACATGGAAAATAGAATACAAGAAGAGGAAATCAACATTGAGTTTCTGCTGAAACAAAATACACATTTAAAAACAAAGCTGGATGACCTGGAAAATAGATCTAGGCGCAATAACATTAGGATTTTTGGACTGCCAGAAAATATTGAAGGTAACAATATTACTTCTTTTTAACAACATGGCTCCCTAAAACTTTAGATTTACCAGAAGCATTCTCTTTTGGTATCGAAGAGCACATAGATCTATAGCTAATACTAACTCTAACAAAAACTATCCTAGATCAGTTATAGTTAGATTTCTATCATCTTTGATAAAGAGATGGTTCTTAAATCTGCTTGGGCTAAAGCTCCTGTTAAGATTAATGAAACAACTGTGCGTTTTGACAATGACTATTCTTCCATGGTATTAGCTAAAAGAAAAGTTTTTCTGCCACTAATAAGGGAGCTTAAAAAGCACAGTTTAAAACATACCTTCTGCTTCCTGCCAAGCTTAAAATCTTCCTTCCTGATGGTCCTAAAATTTTCGATGACTTAGACTCTGCTTTACTGTTTATCAAAAAATAAGATTTTGGAAAAATAGAAGAAATGGAATGGGCTAGTCCTTCGTTAAAGAGACTGGCAACTGAAACTTCGTGGAAGACTTCAGAGAAGAAGAAGAGACTAAAAAACAAATGATTTGTACTATGTTTTTTTTTTCTCTCTCATCATTTTATTTTATTATTAATCTTTTTAAATATAGTTCCTGCATTTCCAAGAAGCAACAAATATTTTGAAAAGATTTAATCAAAGTTATTCTCTGTGTGCAAAGAAATGTTTTGTTTCATAACTAGTCAAAATATCTGGAGATTTAATGGCAAGCTGTGATTTAACTTGTTTCTCTTTCTGAAGAGGAAAATAAGGTCAGTAATTTGATACATTTTTTTCCTTTAAAAGTTTATATGTTCTTCAAATGCTATTCCTAATTATACTTTCTTGATTACACTGCTTATGCTTGTTTGTAAATAATCTGTCATGCTTTAACTAATAATAATTAGAACTAAATAATAGTAAATAATATGTTTTATTTTTAACTCTATTAATATAAACAGTAAGTAACATTCTATGGTATATACTTCTTATAGCTTTTTCTTACATTTTTTTTTATTTCTGCCTTACACCCTTTTACTTTTTACTCTCTTTTCTTTTCTTTATTAATATATAGAAATGCTTTTGATCATATAGACACAGTAAATAATAAGATTTGCATAGGAGTTGAGTTGGGACAAAAATGTTGAGTTTTGTTACTTATTAATAATTTTGGGCTTGATTTCACTTACATAGAGTCTGTAATAACCTGTAGAATGCATTGTGAAGGTTTTGTCATGTTTAGATGCATTTACACTGCTAAATGAATGTTTGTCACTAGTTTTTAATAAGTTTCCGCCAAAATGTTAAGAGAGACAATCTGGGATGTGGGCTGTCTCATGCACAGTGTCCATGAGCTACTTCAAAAGCTTCAACTCTCAGAATTCTCACAGAGAAGCTGAAAGCAGCTAGTCTCACCTTTGACCTAGATATCACACTGACACATCACAGATACAGGAATGACACTACCTAATTATACTTTCTTGATTACACTGCTTATGCTTGTTTGTAAATAATCTGTCATGCTTTAACTAATAATAATTAGAACTAAATAATAGTAAATAATATGTTTTATTTTTAACTCTATTAATATAAACAGTAAGTAATATTCTATTGTATATACTTCTTATAGCTTTCTCTTACATTTTTTTTATTTCTGCCTTAAACCCTTTTACTTTCTACTCTCTTTTCTTTTCTTTATTAATATATAGAAATACTTTTGATCATATAGACACAGTAAATAATAAGATTCGCATAGGAGTTGAGTTGGGACAAAAATGTTGAGTTTTGTTACTTATTAATAATTTTGGGCTTGATTTCACTTACATAGAGTCTGTAATAACCTGTAGAATGCATTGTGAAGGTTTTGTCATGTTTAAATGCATTTACACTGCTAAATGAATGTTTGTCACTAGTTTTTAATAAGTTTCCCGCCAAAATGTTAAGAGAGACAATCTGGGATGTGGGCTGTCTCATGCACAGTGTCCATGAGCTACATCAAAAGCTTCAATTCTCAGAATTCTCACAGAGAAGCTGAAAGCAGCTGTTCTTACCTTTGACCTAGATATCACACTGACACATCACAGATACAGGAATAGCAGATTAATAATATGTGTTAAAAACCTATGTCCCAAACATATACATTACTATAACTCATTTAATTCATCTGATTGACAAGCATAAATAATTTTATAACTCTGTACTGGAAGAAATTGTCATGTGATATATTTTAAAGCAGTAGTATAGCATGTTTGTAAAATCTGGTTACTTAAAATGTGTTTGCTGTGCATTATTTTGTATAAAGCAGACAGATTTATTGAAGGGACAGCAATGTAAGATGGTGCTCAGTAAAGATACAACTCAGTGAGATCATATATATATATATATGTATGTGTGTGTGTGTGTATGTATGTGTGTGTATGTGTGTGTGTGTGTTTGTGTGTATGTGTGTGTGTGTGTGTGTGTGTGTGTGTGTGTGTGTGTGTGTGTGTGTGTGTGTGTGTATGTGTGTATGTGTGTGTGCGTGTGTATGTGTGTGTGTGTATACATGTGTATATATATATATATATATATATATATATATATATATATATATATATATGTGTGTGTGTGTGTGTGTGTGTATGTGTGTGTATGTAGATATGTATATAAATGTTTCTGAGAATCTGCTTAACTATGAAGTATGATTTATAACAATTTATATGAATACAATATTTTATTCTATTGGCAATAATGAGTTTGAGTAAATGCTCATATACAAGCAATTCAAGGTTTTTGGAAGCTGTTAACTGTATTTACATGACAGAAAATAGATGGATCGTAATATATGTAATGTCTGAATCATATTAGCCAAATTTTGATTTAAATGAATGTTAGAACTTATTTTCTCTCCTCTTGATTTCTAACATCAAGATTATTTGAATGCTATTTGAATACAAGTGTTTTATATTACATGGACGTATATAGTAGTATGAACAGTTTAAAAAAAAAAAAAAAAAAAAAAGGTTTATTTTAGTTTATATGATGCTGTTTTACCAAATGTGTAGTCTTGTCTTGCTAGATAATTGAATTGAAAACTGTTAACTTCAGTTAAATATAACTAGTATTAAATTGATAAGGTGGTAGCTGACGTACTGCTGCTTAGGGTAGGGGGTTAACTTGAGTGGTAAATACTACTCTAAGTTGGAGTTTACAACTCCAGGCTGGATGCAAGGTTTAATCCTTACATTATTTTCACTTGTTCATTGTTATTTGTATATAGTTTTGACATCCATAATATATTTTGTACATTCATTGTCACTACAAACAAAATTGAATCCTATACGAAATCCCATAAGAGATTCAATAAATACAGCTATATTTAAAGGTATACCTAAAGGAGGAGATTTAACATTACTTATCTTGTTATTTGTTATTTTGATCATAAGATTCTTAAGTTTTAAAAATGCCAAATGACATCTTTAAAAGGAATTTCTTTAAACATTAATGGATTGAATAATCCATGTAAAAGGGCAAGCCTAATAAGATACATTAATTTACATAAGGCCAACTTAGTCTTCCTACAAGAAACCCATCTCTTGAAAAAAGATATTGATAAACTAGCCACAAACAAATATACAGTATTGGTTAGTTCAGAGCACACTCAGAAAAAAAGAGGAGTGGCTATTTTATGGAATAAAAGTATGCCCATTCCTAAAACCATTAAGTCTTATCAGGATGACAAAGGAATGTTTTGTATGGTTACAATACAAATTAATGGGAAGACTTACACTTTAATTAATGTATACTGGATACCTGGAATTGGTATTAATACAGTGAAACATCATATTGATAAGATCATATCATTCTCTATAGGGGATATTATTTTAGCTGGTGATTTTAATTGTATACTACATGAAAGTGATACTACCACTATAAAGAAAAGAAGAATTACATCTAATGCAAAACATTTAAAGGATTTTGCTAATTCTTATCATTTGAATGATATTAATAATCAGATAGATTCAAAATCATTACCATACACCTTTTTTTCTAACAGATACAAAACTTATTCAAAAATAGATAGGGTCTTTATTTCTAACCAGATGGTAACAGATTTAATTAATTCCAAAATCATTTCATGTCCTATATCTGATCATAATTCAATTGTTTTTGAATTCATGATAAAAAATACTCATAATGTTCAGATCAAAAGGATACCAGCATACTTAACTCAACTAAAAGACTATAAAGAATATATAAAACCAGGCAACAAGTTGCTTGCAGTAAAAGGTAAACGCTCCTAATTCAGACGACAGTGTATCATAAATAAATTAACCACAAAAAGGAGCGAAATGGCTTTGCAGTAAAAAATCCAGTTCCCAATGTAAAATAACAAAAACAAAAACGGCAAACCTCTATTTCCAAAGTAAAACAGCTTTTTCAGCTCAAAAAAGTAGTATGCTGCAAAGTAAAGCAAGTGTAGCTGGTTCTTCAACCCAAAAAGAATCGCACAAAAGTATAATCCAAACGAGAACTTTAATAGCTAGCTAGAGTTAAGCGCTTTCACCAAATGGCTTTTTCAAAACTTCAACAACTGCCATTAAAAACAAAGCATTTAAATATACAATGGAAGAAGTTCATTGGTGCACATGACATAGTTAATTGACTTAAACTCTAGTTCATTTACATATATACAGAAATCCTTCTGATATACTTCTAAAATACATTTAAAAAGCTAAGATAGTTTATTCATCATAATACAGAAGGACATAGTATAAATACACATCTATGACCTAAAACAAATGTAAAATAAGATAGTGAAATGTTATAAAAAGTTATAAAACATCCATAGTGTAGCATGAAGAGGAAAAAAGGGGGAAAAATACGATTGATTCAAGTGTAACTATATAAAAATGCTCCATAAAAGTCTATATAAGTCTATATGTGCAACAGGGTTCAGATATATGATAGTACATGAATTAAAAAGTAGTGCAGGTAGGTATGTGTATAAAAGGGGAGGCAACTAAGTGTGTAATCTAAAACATTTTGCTTACACAGTAAAAGGTAAAAACTGAACTCCAACAATGACATCAGGAAAAATGTCTGCCCAGAAAGGGGGTACAATCCACCTCAGTAGACAATGGTGATACAGGTAGGCGTGTGTATGGGAAGGGAGAAATAACTAAGTAGGGGGTCTAAAAACCCTTTTCTTACGTAGTAATGGTTTAACCTGGACTCTATCATTGACACCAGGGAATTTGTCCGCTCTAAGGCGGACAATCCATCTCAGTTCACATTCCAATAAATGTGAATCAACATCTCCACCTCTGAGATTAGGTTCAACTTGTTGTAGTACACTAAAGTTAAAGTAATGGTCAGGTCCTGTATTTCTAACATGTCTGGCAAGTGCATTATGATCAGATGCTATCCTAATGTTGTAAACATGTTCTCTTATACGTTCTCTAAGTTGTCTGCAAGTCTTGCCTACATAAAATACCGGACAAGAGACACACTTAGCAATATATACAACATTATTGCTTGTGCAATTGGTGCCAGTATTAAAGTAAAAAATTTTTGTGTTGTCGGATGTTTAAAAGTGTCACTGTTGTCTATATATTGACATTGATTACAATTTTGACAGGATATTGTATTATGGTCAGATCTTGGTTTCTGGTAACTATGTTCTACTAAAGGGCGATGGCATAAGGTCCTTTTAGATTGGGTTTATTCTTATAGACAAACCTTGGATTATCACCTACTACTTCTAAGATTTGGTCATCCAATCCAAGGATTCCCCAATGTCTATGTACTATCTCCTTGATCTTGTCAACATCTCTAGAGTAAAATAAGGACAACTTAACATTATCACCCCTACTGATAGCTGGTACTGCTTCAGATGCTTCTTTCCTTGAAAATAAGGTTTAGCCACTGTGTCTCTCAACTTGTCAACCTGATTCCTATTCCTATCTATGTCTCTCATCACATATTTACGTTCCAAAATCTATTTGTAAGTGATTCAATCTCTTTGGAATGTCCTGAGGGGCATGGGTTCAACCTTGATGCTCGCATAAACTGCCCTTTCATAATGTTCTCAAAAACATATCTGGGTGCATACTATGTCGATGCAACAGTGTATTCCTAAAACAGGGTTTCCTATACACTGATGTATTTAATAAACCACTAGGTAATCTATTTATGCGGACATCTAGAAATGATATTTCAGTACTGGAATAATTAATAGTAAATTTCAAGAAATCCGTTAGTCCATTAATGGAATCAAAGAATTCCAGAAGGGATGCTTCATCTCCTTTCCAGATAAAAAAGAGGTCATCTACGAACCATCTGTAGTAACCCACATATTTCTGGAATAAAGTTAACGGAAAAAAGAAATTCTCCTCCCAGTCTGCCATCACAATGTTGGCGTAGCTATTGGCACATGAAGTGCCCATAGCTACGCCATCTTTCTGTATATAGATCTCCTTTCCAAAATAAACATATTGTTCTCAAGAACAATCTCTAAAAATAAAGAAAGTAGGTCCACTGTCCCTTCTTCAAAATTAGATTTACTACGAATATATCTTTGAAACATTAACATACCTTCTTGGTTAGGAATCATAGTGAAGAGACTAGTAACGTCAAGTGTAACCAGTAAAAATGGTTCCCTATCTTTCAGTGTAGCAGTAAACTCATATAAGTCAAGCAAAACTGTTTGCTATCTTTAAGGATAAATTTATTACTATCCACTAAAGGTCTAAGAAAATATTCTAGTAGAATAGAAAAAGGCTCAGTTAGCCATCCTTGCCCTGCTACAATAGGTCTCAGGGGAGGGGAAGTCAATGACTTGTGAATCTTCGGTAAGCCTTGTATTACTGGTATCAAGGGATTCCTAACTCTAAGATATTCAAATAGGGTATCCGAAATAGTATGACTACGATGGAGGTCATCTAGAGTGTCATAGACTTGGAAGACTTTCGTACCAACCTCTAAAAGGCTTATATTACCATAGAATGTTCCATCACTTAACATAGAATCCATCATACTGATGTATCTAGTCTAATCTGAACCCTGTTGCACATATAGACTTATATAGACTTTTATGGAGCATTTTTATATAGTTACACTTGAATCAATCGTATTTTTCCCCCTTTTTTCCTCTTCATGCTACACTATGGATGTTTTATAACTTTTTATAACATTTCACTATCTTATTTTACATTTGTTTTAGGTCATAGATGTGTATTTATACTATGTCCTTCTGTATTATGATGAATAAACTATCTTAGCTTTTTTAAATGTATTTTAGAAGTATATCAGAAGGATTTCTGTATATATGTAAATGAACTAGAGTTTAAGTCAATTAACTATGTCATGTGCACCAATGAACTTCTTCCATTGTATATTTAAATGCTTTGTTTTTAATGGCAGTTGTTGAAGTTTTGAAAAAGCCATTTGGTGAAAGCGCTTAACTCTAGCTAGCTATTAAAGTTCTCGTTTGGATTATACTTTTGTGCGATTCTTTTTGGGTTGAAGAACCAGCTACACTTGCTTTACTTTGCAGCATACTACTTTTATGAGCTGAAAAAGCTGTTTTACTTTGGAAATAGAGGTTTGCCATTTTTGTTTTTGTTATTTTACATTGGGAACTGGATTTTTTACTGCAAAGCCATTTCGCTCCTTTTTGTGGTTAATTTATAAAGAATATATACTTTCAGAAGTAAAACATTTTTTAGACATAAATAACACTCCTGAAGTCTCCATTGTTTATGTTTGGGATGCCTTAAAATCATATCTATATGGACAAAGTATCAGATGGTATAATAATAAAAGGAAATCTTGGGATAAGGAATTGTTAGATATTCAAAGTAAATTAGACTCTTATAAACATAATAATAAAGAAAATATTATGGACAAGAAAGTTATTGAAGAAATAAACAAACTAAATGAGAAATACAAAGAAATTTTAACTCATAAAGTTAAAATAACTTTAGAGAATACAAGTTTTTGTCTTATTCAATAAGCCCCAAATACTTACATGGACTTAAAAATAAAACAAAAGGTTGAATAAACAAAACCATATCAAAGAAATCTTTTCTCTAAGGAAAAGAAGAATGTTTCTAGTATACCAAAATACTAGATGAATTTAGAAATCACTTTCACAAAATTAACCATAATAATATTAACATGGAACCTAAAGATAAAATAAAGGAGTTTATAACCACAAATATGAATAAAAGCTTAATAAACAACAGATTAAACTATTGGACAAGGGTATTTCATATACAGAAGTTATTACACAAATAAATAAGCTTAAATCAAACAAAGCACCGGGTAATGATGGTATTATACCAGAGATATATAAAATCCTTTCTAAAAATACATATTCATTAATACATAAGGTTTTTATTTTGGCCCAAACTGAGTTAATAACCCCCCCCCATCTTGGCAATATACATTTATTTCGCCAATTTTAAAACCTAATAAAGATCCAACTAGATGTTCTTCATATCGCCCATCTCATTACTTAATGTTGATTATAAAATGTTTATGAATATCTTTGCTGATAGATTGAAGACAATCATTCCCGGCATTATAGATATAGATCAGACAGGCTTCATTGTAAATAGAAATACTTTTGATAATATAAGAAGAACTTTAACATTAATAGATTTTGCAATAGGAAAAAGAAAGATTTAACACTTATTAGTCTTGATATAAGTTCAGCATTTGATTCAGTAAGTTGGGACTATCTGTTTACCTTAATGAAGTGCACAAACTTCTCGGATGCATTTGTAAATCTAATTGAACATTTATACAAAGGAACGTTGGCTTATATTAAGGTAGGAACATATGTTTCACAAAAATACCCATTCTTAAAGGTACAAAACAAGGATGTCCACTTTCTCCACTATTATTCACTTTAGTAATGGAGCCTTGGGCTAATTTGATCAGAAACAGTACTGACATAGAGGGTTTTGAAATAGATGAAAATACAACATCCAAAATTCAACTTTTTGCAGATGATGTTCTAATTACATCAGCAGGATCTAATTCTTCTATACAGACTCTATTTGATAACATGATGAATTTTAAAAGTATTTCTGGTTTAATATTCAATGAAGAAAAACTAAAATACTACCTATATATACACGAAAAAATATTCTCATTAGTGATTTTACTAAATATGTACACAATTCAGGTCAGATAACTTATTTAGGTATAATACTATCTAAATATATTAAATCTATTATATATAATAATTATAATACCTGTTTTCTTAATATACAAAATCTTTTTAATACCTGGAATAATATGTTTTTCCTATGGAGGAGAGACTTACAGTTATTAAAATGATAATATTCCGCAGGATTTTATACTTAATACAATCAATAATACTTCCACCTACAAAATAATTATCAAGAAACTGAACACACTAATGTTAAATTTCTTATGGGCACCTAATAGACCTAGGATTGCATTAAAGAAACATACTAATAGCTGGTCTCAAGGGGTATTTCTTTTCCAGACTTTAATTTATATACTATCTCTTCTATTGTAAAAGTTATTACTTTATTAATAGATCAGTCATATGTCACAAAATGGAAAGATTATTGGGAGCTAATTAGTATACACTTCATGAAAATCTCCTTAACACATAAAAATATGATTGTAAATAACTCCATGTTATGGTTACTAAAGGAATTTTGTACTTCACCTATTACACCTAAACATATGGTTTGTTACCCATTAAATATTATTATTAGTTATCGTAACTTTATATTCATGCACCCTAAGTATAGGGAATGGAATTTTATTGTATTTCCTATAATGTATACTCAGGGTATGCTTTTGTCATCTACATCTGAAGGAACTCATTTAGCTATAGATAATGATCTAAAGTACTGGTATCAGTTGATATCTGATAATAAAGTTAAAAATCTAGATTTCTTAAAACAAGAATTTGATCTAAGAGAAACTTGCTGGTTAGAGGTTCAGACCTTTAGACAACATCTCATTAATAAAATAGATTTAATGTCTATAACTGTTAAAGAATCTATTCCAACACTGATTGATTACTTGATATTAAATTTACAACATAAAGTTTCTGATAAAGGTAAACTTTCATACATACATAAAGTTATCAGACAAGAAACTTTTTACAGTGTAGATTCATACTGGAATTATTTCACTTCTATTAATGGGGACCCACCAAATCAACAAGATAAACAATATATATTGGAATCTGCTTATAGAACTACGTCTTCCATTGTCTGGAGACTTTATACATGGAAATTTTTACATAGATCTTTTATACACCTTTGATGATGAATAAAATAAATAATAAAGATAATCTATGTAAGAGATGTAATGTAGAAATTAATGCTGACTGGGCTCATATGTTTTATGACTGTATAAAATTGAAAGAATACTGGAAGTCAATTAATGAATTTTTGCAGGCTCTTTTTACAGATAATTTCATTATTTCTAAATCTCTTATATTATTCAACACACCTGTACCTCAAAGTGTTAAAAAGGTTAAGCTTCCCTTGTTGTGGTCTATTCTAGCAGTGGCTAGGAAAATAATAACTAGAAATTGGATTTCAGATACACCTCCTTCATTCAATGAATTTAAAAATGTTATGAATATAGTGTGCCATATAGAAATAAACACAATTAGGACTAGAACAAATAGAAAAACATCTTATTTTATTGTATGGGATAATTTACAAAATTTGTTAAAAAAAATTTAATTTCAATAGCATGGTATTTTAGTTTAATTAATTGATCTGATTGTAGTGGATGTCTTTGTAAATACTTTAGTTGTTTTGTTGAATATTATAATAATACCTATTTTTAATTACTTGTATAAAATTGTTATGATATTTCTCTTATATGTTAAAACAATAAACATGTTTTGAAAAAAAAAGATTATAATAATCTTTTTTGTGTTGGTTTTTAATTATGGTGCAGTAGGATTTTAGTTTGTTATACTTGCACCTTTTAGGATAAAAGTACTTTGTTTGCTGGTGCTAGTAATAGGAACACACCCCCTTATGGGTCTATGTGATTTGTTAGTTTGAACACACTTAATTAGCATAATTGATTGTATAAAAATGTGGTTGTTATTCAGAGATGTAAAACTTTTTTGTCTGAGGAAGGAGCGCCATTGAGTTCTCCGAAAGCGTGTGCTTACTTCATTAAATTTACATTTTTTATTGTCAGCCTTGGACTTGTGCTTTCTACAGCTCATTCGTTTGGTTTACCTGGTTTAACAAAATCTACAGACTTTTGAAAGGTATGATGTTCCACTCAGCAGGCTAAACAAGGAGAAAGTTACTGTCAGCTGCCTGTCAGGTGCATGGATCTGCCACATAACGCATGCACTCAGGTCACTCCATAGCAAGTACAAATATGACTCTGTCATTGTCCATGTTGACCTGAGACGTACCTCTCTGGACTACGTGAAAAGGGACATGGAGGAACTTTCTGATCTTGTAGCCCAGGCAGGTATGACCCTAGCCCTGAGTAGCATCCTGCCATCACCCAGAATGATACCACAGTACAAGGACAGAATGACTGACTTCAACAATTAGCTAAGCTTCAGGTGTCATTCTAAGGGGATCCAGTATCTGTCTGTCTGGGATGACATGATCGACAAACCACGATGCTTTGCCAGAGATGGCCTGCACCTGTCAACCTTGGGATTCCGGATACTGGCTAAAGCTCTTGCCACCCCTGTAGTGCCTTTTTTAGGCAAGATTCAAATGACAAATTCATCACCGTAACAGGTACAAGCAAGCAAGAAAAATCTGAGGGTAATGCTACTTAATGCTAGAAGTCTAAACCTCAAAATGCACTCACTCGAGGCACTCCATAAAATGGAGAACATTGACATCTGTGCAGTGAGAGAGACCTGGTTCAAGGCTCCAGAGAGCACCCCTGCATTATCAGGCTATAACTCATACGACACCTTTTGGCCACCTAACCTGGACCAAAGCACTAAAGGCAGAGGTGTGTCCATATTCATTATGGATATCCACACCTCCAGGCTAGTTGCTCAGCATAATGCATCTGAGATTATCCAAGTGCAACTAACTCTGGGCAAGACCGCAATGCAAATTGTAGCTTGCTACAGATCCTCCACAATGCCCCAGGATTCCCACTCCTCATTTCTTGATACACTAGAAAATATTAGGGTACAACCTAACACCCTAATAATGGGCGATTTCAACTGCCCCACCATTAACTAGGAAAACTACTCATGTACCAACTCTTGTGCTCAACATTTTCTGGAATTCATAAATTCCAATGCCCTGGATCAACTTATCCACACCCCCACCAGGGGCAGCAATATCCTAGTCCTGGTCATTACCAACATGGGGTCAATTCTTCATTGGTCAGATCCGACCACAAGCAAATCACCCTAGACATCCACATCCCACCCCAAGCCCCCATTAGGGAAACCACCGTAAAAAATTTCTCCAAAGCCAACTTCACTCTTCTTAAGACAGAAGTGGCAAACTTCATGACACCCATGCTGATGGACAATAGAGATATGACTGCTGAATCCTATACAATTGCACTTTATAAGCACTTACACAAGTGCACGGATTGTGCAATCCCTAACAAAACCAAGATGTTATCATCCAAAAAAAGGAAGCCAATCTGGTGGTCCCCTGCTATAAACAAACTTTACAACAGAAGAAAGAAACTGTTGCAAAAAAGAGTAAAATGCCATGATTGGAGGAACTCCGTGGTCAGCCTCAGTAAGAAGCTGAGATCCCTCATAAAATCCTCCAAAGCTAGTTAAGAAAACAAAATTGCCACTGATTCTAAAGACAACCACAAAGCATTCTATAGCTATGTCAAGAATCTCAATGGCAACACTCAGATCTGTTCTGAGTTACAGCACAATGGCACTAAATATACAGAACCAACTGATATTACCCATATCATGGCTGATAGGTTCAGTGCTAACTTTACCCCTCTCTCATCCCCTAAATGGCGCATCTCTATACCAGAAGAATGCAAAGTACCTGTAGTCATGGCTGCATAGGTAAACACACTCTCCAAAGCCAAGAACACAGCATCCATGGGACCTGACAACATCCCAGGCTGTGTTCTACATGAACTACAGAATGAACTGGCACCCCACCTAAGTACCATCTTCAATCATAGCCTCACCTCAGGCTTTGTGCCCACTGAATGGTGCACAGCAACAGTTATCCCACTCCACAAAGGGGGAGCCACCACGGACCCCGGGAACTACCACCCCATTAGCCTGACGAGCCTGGTCTGCAAGGCTATGGAGTGTATCATCATGGAACTTGTAAACAATGACATTGGTAATCTCCAACCTCTGGACCCTGCCCAGTTTGGGTTTGTAAAAGGCAGATCATGTCTCCCAAACCTGATAGATTTCTTTGAACAGGTCACCAAAGCCGTAGATGGGGGTAAGGTGGTTCACACAGCCTATCTAGATCTCGCCAAGGCCCGGCCTTTGACACCATCCTGCACTCTGGAATTATAGACAAACTCACTAAACTAGGTATAAATCCCTATGTCAGAAGATGGGTTGCCAACTGGCTCACTGACAGAAATCACACTGTGAAAGTAGCAAACTCTAAATCCAACTTCAGACCAGTGACAAGTGGAGTACCACAGGGTTCAGTCCTAGGTCCTCTCCTGTTTGGTATCTACTTCTCTGAAGTACAGGCTAACACAGAAGGTCTTTGGCTAACAAAGTTCGCAGATTACTGCAAACTAGGAGCCATACTCCTAATGATGTGGACATCCTACAAAAGGGCCTCACTGAGACAGATGCCTGGTGTCAAAGCCATGGCCTCAAGCTCAATGCCAAAAAGTGCATTGTCATCCCTTTTGGTAAAAACTCTGTACCCATGAACTACCACATAGGCGGTAGTCCACTTAACACTGAAAGTGTGATGAGACCTTGGGACACAGCTGGACAGTAGTCTCTCCTTTGATAATCACATCACCACATTAGTCAGGAAATCCTTATGCGTGGCACACCTCATCACAAAAGGTTTCTAATCCAGGAAAAAAGAGGTTATTGTTCCCCTCTACTCGTCACTGATTAGACCCATTATAGAGTACAACACCCCTTTTGGTATGTACCTCACAAGACATCTACAACAACTTGAAAGGCCACAGAAATATCTCACAAAGAGGATTACCAGCCTCAAACAGATGCCCTACGCAGACCGTCTCAAAAAAATCCAGCTTTACTCTGTCGCATATCGCATAATCAGAGGCGATCTCTGCGTAACATACAAAGCTATGTCAAACCTAGAGCTGTTGGACATGATCCACGTAAAGAAATCCCAATCCCTCTGAGATACATGCTCAGCACAATATACAGAACATGCTGGAGGGGTAGATTCCTGTCCCAGAGACTTCCCATACTCTAGAACAGACTACCTATCTATGTCAAACAGAGCTCCTCATTAGCACTCTTCAAGAAAAATATTGATGATTGGATGGGAAATAGGAAATTCACCATGGGGATCACCTCTGTGGCTCTACTTGACAGGGGCACAGGAAAATAATTTTCTTGGTTGGCAAAAGCCAGTGTACCTTTTTGGCTAGGCTTATATAGGCCACAGGGCCAAAGCCTAGTACCTACCTATGAACCTATGAACCTATAAAAAGACATATGGCTATGGGAAAAAGAGATCTGATATGTTGCAATATTTATGCAAAGGAGAAAGCTAAATTAATCAACACAAAAAGGCAGCTCCAAAGATATTCAAAGAGCAATGCAGGCGAAGGCATCCAGACATGGAAACATTCACAATAAAGAAATAAGATCACAAAAAGGGAACGTAGAACAGAAGACACGTAAAGCAGAAGTTAAAACATAGACGGTAACGTTATGGAATACTTGTGTAGTGAACAATGTAGTGCAGAAAGTCTAGCACAGGCCACATTACAGCATGATGGAACAATGAGTCCCCCAAGTAAGGAGAAACATGAGGAGCGGGAGACATCTGAAGAAATATGGACGTGGAAAAGAAAACGAAGTTATGTGCTTACCGTAACGTTCCATGTGTGCTGTCCCTCTCATCCTTTAGTCTCACTGATGGGTCGGATCCAATCCATTGGATCCGTCTCAACCATTCTAAAGGTTGAGGTCTTCAGCAAAGCTCGTGGGCATCCCACTTTACCCATACTGCACCCCCTCTAACTTCCTCAGATCTTTTTTTCTCCAAGTACTCTTACACAGGTGAGGCAGGAATGTTATGTAGCTATAAAAATAACTATACATATTAAAATATATGCCAGAGTAAAAGTTCTGAGGCTACATGAACCTGCAGTACCCAATGATGCCACTCGGTCTCCCAGGACTGTAGGTTGGGGGTATGGAGAGAGGGTTGTGAGAATAAAGGACAAGACAGACAACACACATGGAATATTATGGTAAGAACATAACTTCTTTGTGTGATGTTGTTAATCTTGCCTTTATTCTCACTGATGAGACCACGTCCATAGCTACCTGACTCTTGGCTCATGGGAGGATATTCCTCAGAACCATGGAACCAAAAGAGGCTTTACTTCTACAGGTCAAATCTACTTAGTAATGAGTAATAAAGGTATGAGGTTTTGCCTGAGTTGCTGCAGCACAGATGTTATCCCATAGTAACAGCACAGATGTTATCCCCCAGTAACAGCACAGATGTAATCTCACAGTAACACCACAGATTTGTTATCCTACAGTAACAGCACAGATGTTAGCCCCCAGTATCAGCACAGATTTGTTATCCCACATAACAACACAGATTTGTTATCCCCCAGTAACAGCACAGATTTGTTATCCCACAGTAACAGCACTGATGTTATCCCACAGTAACAGCATAGATGTTATCCTCCAGTAACAGCACGGATGTTATCCCCCAATAACAGCATGGATGTAATCCCCAGTAACAGCACAGATGTTATCCCCCAGTAACGGCACAGATGTTATGCTACAGTAACAGCACAGATGTTATCCCACAGTAACAGCACAGATGCTATCCCACAGTAACAGCACAGATGCTATCCCACAGTAACAGCACAGATGTTATGCACAGTAACAGCACAGATGTTATCCCACAGTAACAGCACAGATATCAGCACAGATGTTATCCCACAGTAACAGCACAGATGTTATGCCACAGTAACAGCACAGATGTTATCCTACAGTAACAGCACAGATGATATCCCATACTAGTCTAGCTTGAAAGGCTGCAGACGCAGCTACAGATCTTGTGGAATGAGCTTTAAGCTTATCAGGAAGTGTTCTATTCTTCAAATTGTAAATCTAGGATATACAAAGTGTAAGCCATTTTGATAAGGTAACTTTTGAGACAGGAAGACCTTTCTTAATGTTACCATAAGAGCTGAAGAGCTGGTCTGATTTTCTGATTTCAGAAGCAGAATCTTAACTATGTATGAACATGTAGGAGACGTAATGAATATTCTCCTCGATTCGGAAAGTTAGGCAAGAAAACTGGCAGGTCAACAGACTGATTGAGGTTACTTTCTGAGACAGCTTTAGGTAAAAATGAAGGGTTAGTGTAGAAATAAACTCTGTCTTTATGAAAGATTAAGTATGGAGGTTTAGCAGATAAAGCTTGTAATTCAGCCAATCTTCTGGCTGAAGTAGTAGCCACTAAAACAAGTGCTTTCCAGGAGAGGAACTTCAAAGGGAGGATAGATAATGTTACATAAAATAACATTCAAATTCCAAGGGGGTGATGGATTTCTTTATGAGGGTCTTAACATAGTGGTACCTTTTGAAAATGCTTTAAAGAGTCTATGTGACGATTGCAGAACTGTTTTGTCCTATATGAGAATTGGAAATTACTGCAAACTGAACCCTAATAGTTGCTGCAGCAGCTTCATCACTGAAGTGTTTTGTCAGATAGTCTAGAATAGAATGTATGGGTGCAGAAAATGGGTCAGATTCTCATTGGCACATGTAACAAATCTTTTCCATTTACTCTGGTACAATTTTCGTGTAGATGTATTATGGGAAGATAATAAAATATGTTTGACTGGAGTGGAAAGGGATGGAAACCTGGTGATCAGGGGAACTGGAGTAACCAAGCTGTTAGTTTGAGATTGTCTGGGTTTGGGTGAGTCAGCAGATCTACAGCAGGGTCCAGAATCCATGGTTTGTCCCAAAGGTGAGGCTGCAGAAATAGAAAACAGATTTGATGAGGCCAATAGGCGGCAATTAGGATTATTGTCATCTCCAACAAACTTGCTTTCTGCATAAACTCAGGTATCAGAGGGATTGGTGGGAAGGCATGAAATCATCCCAGAGGCCAATCTTGAAAAGTGCATCCCTTGGTGACTCCCCCGTGGGGGGGGGGGGGGGACAGGGCAAAGAAGTTGCTGCATTTGGCATTGGTGGATGTGAAGAGGTTGCAGCAAGGCTAGCCCCATTTCTGGAATATCTATTCTGTTACCTTCTGGTTGAGTGGCCACTTGTGAGGCCATAAAATGGCTCTGCTCAATTTGTCCACAATCACGCTGAATTTCTCCAGGATGTGCATTGCAGTCAGAAAACAGTTGGAGGTGGTATTCCATTACCAAACCCTCACAGCTTCTCGATAAAGGGGATAAGATCTGACTCCTCCCCATTTATGTACCAGACAATGGACATTGTCTGACTAGATGGAGAGTGTCTTGAAATGCTTGCAATGCCTAAAGCACTACCCTCATCTCTAGGATGTTTATGTGCAAGTGAGCCTCATGTTCCTGCCAGGTGCCTTGGACTGTCTTCCCTAGATAATGCCTCCCCACTCTATCTGAGAAGCATCCATGGTCACCTTGGCCTGGGGTTGAGGGGGATGAAGGGACAGCCTAGAGATACTAATAGAGAGTGAATCCACCATTGGAGATCCTCCTTGTAGGAGTTGGTTATCAAGATTATGTGTGACACTGGAAGTTCCAAGACTGACAATGGAGTGAAAAGTAGCCATTGGAGTATTCTCATGTGAATGTGAGCTAGAGGAATGTGAACAATTGCTGCAGCCATTTTGCCTAGCACCTGAAGAACCAGTCTTGCGGACAGTCACGTCTTCCAGGTTAATAATCTTAAATGATGATTAAGATTGCCTGCTCTGTCCTTTGGAAGCCTTGCTAACATTGTGGCTGTGTCTAACTCTGCTGCTATGAAGGTTATGTTCTGACATGGCTCTATAGCAAATTATTCATAGTTTATGGTAATACCTAGGGATGAGCAGAGTTGAAAGGTATAATCCCTGGCTTGTAGCAGATGATGCCTGGTCAGGGCAGTTATGAGCCAGTCGTCCAGCTATGGAAACACCCAGAATCTTATGTATCTCAGGAGAGCCACCACTACTGCCATGCCCTTGGTGAATACTCTGAGGGTTGCATTGAGTCCAAAGGGCAGAGCTTCAAACTGGAAGTGACTGGCTCCTAGCTATAATGGCAGGTACCTCCTGGATTACCTTTCCATTTTGATATGGTAGTACACATCCTGAAGATTTATATAACATATCCAACTGTCTTTTCCTAGGAACAGAAGTATCAGCTGCAGTATTACCATCTGGAACTTGGTCTTTATGACAGATTTGTTCAAATTGCTGATGTCCAAAATGGGTCTCCAGACCCATGTTTTCTTTGGGACTAAAAAGAATCTTGAGTAAGTTTGGATCCTCTCTGGTCTGCAGGGACTTCTTGGATGACTCTTTCTTAGCAACTTTTGGATTTCTAATGTTGCTTGTTCCTACTGATTGGGTGGAACATCTGGAATTGACTTGTTTATGGGTGTGGGAAAGGAGAAGGGAATGACATATCCTCTTAATATTATATCGATTATGTCCTGCAACCATTTGTCTCTTGTTATCTTTTGCCAGGTTTTGCAGCACAGGGACAAATTGACCCCTGAGTGCCTCCAGAGTCAAGTAATCAGGCACTTCTTCAGGAGCACTGGAAGGGTCTGCCAAAGAAAGATTCTCTGCAGCCCTGATTTTGAAGGCCTCCTCTGCCATGAGGGCTGCATCTTCCATTATTGCCCCCCCCCCCCCGTCTGTAAGGAACTTTCACCTTGTGTGTCCTGGAAAGACCTTTGTGATTTTCTGAACCACATTTTCCCACAACCCCTCTGACCTTTAGGAAAGGGCCTGGTAGATGTGGAAAAACATACTCCAATGGCAGATAAGGTCTTCCCTTCCTGTTCACACCTGGTGAGTGTCTCTAACTTTAGGCACAAAATGAGAGGATCCATCAAAGGGGGCAATCACGAAGGAAGACTTGAAGGGCTCCATGAAATTGCAAAGGCACATTCAGGCCTGTCTCCTAAGAGAAATGTCTGAACCCGGTGATCTACTCACTCCATCTGCTGCATGTGATATGAGTCTCATGGATGAGTTGACGACAAAAGTAAGGGTGGTGAGCTGAGCATTGACTTTATCCACCACTGCTTCAGCTATAGCTCCTTGGAGGGAGTCTGTAATCTCCTTTAACAGATCCCTCTGTAGTCTTGTGAAATGGGTGAGGTAGTTCAGCGACCACAAGGAAAAGTTCACTGATGAAAAGACACTCTTCCCATACCCATCCATGGTCCTAGAGTCCTTGTTAAGGAAGATGGCTAGAGGAACTGGTCACCACCATGGCCATGGCATCCGCTGCTATACCTTTTGTCAAAAGCAGTTTGTCCTTTGGGGCTGTGATGTATTTATTTGGCCTCTGAGGAGTAGGTTCTAGAGAGTCTGGGCTCTCCCAAGCTTTCCGTTAGATTAACTCAATAAGCTCATTGGAAGGTGTGGTCACCCAAGAGGTTGAAGGGTGAAAACCAAAGGCCTTCAGGTACACCGACTCCTTGGCCGAAGGGGCTGTGGACTGCCAGTCACCCCTCTGCTTCAAAATTTCCAAGATGGCTCCAAAAGAGACATCTTCAGGAGGTGACCATGGGGGCCCTTCTGCTTCACTGAGATCAGTGTCCAAAGTGATAGACTTCTCAGCAGAGTCAAGATGCTTCCTTTTGCAGGTCCTCTTCCAAGGGACCTCCTCAGTGGGATATTCCGGAGAGGTTTCAGAGGAGGGGGGATTTCCCTGATGGACAACCTGAGACCTGGGGTCTCTGCAGTCCCATGGACATGGTACATGAGTGGCCAAAGACACCTGCGTAGAGTTGGAATCTCCAAGGGGGAATGTTTCTGAGACTGTGAAGTAGTCAGTACCCTCCTCATGACCTCTCAAAGTTGCCTGTCCTGCACAGAAGAACAACCCAGATCTGACAAAAAGGTTGTCGGAGCCAAAGGCATCTCCAGCACAGAAAATAGAAGCTCCAAGGCAGAGGTGGGAACCAAACTCACCCACACCAAAGCCCTCAGAGGCAAGGTCACATCTGGAGAGATCCAAACAGGCTCCATGAACGCAACTGGAGAGTGTCAGCTCCCAGAGGTTCCCTGCTCTGACTGAGTGGAAACACTTGGGGCAGTTATGGGATCTGAAGAACCTATGAGTTCTGGAACTGATACAGACACTAGCTGGATGTTGGAATCTTCTAGCTCTGAAACCAAGGGATGGATTGGAGGAGGAGCATGTACAGGGGGGAAGATTGTGTCTTGTCTAATGCCTGTGGGTTCAGATCAAGAAGTAGTTTGGCCAAAGTTGGTGTCATCAGTAGCCTTTGTGCTACTCTGTACACATCTTCATTGGAGAGGCTCCTGGTCAACTGGGTGGAGAGGGTAGGAGACCTTGACCTAGTTAAGAAAGGTGAAGGGAGCTGAGATGAGATCAGCTCCAAGGAAGGAGATAGACTCTGATATCTAAATTCAGTTGGCAAGGATGATTTTGGTGTCGAAGGTTCAGATATGGTAGACTTCAGAGCTGTAGGTTCTGATTGCTCTGAAGAGGTCTTGGATCCGGTTTGAGCTGTCTGCTCCAATGATGATTCAGTTGTGGCTGATAGTTTATTTACTTTCTGCTTTGGCTCTGAAGATGATTTTGGAGCCAAAGAATGTCTCTTTAAAGACTTGTCTGATTTAGGAAAAGACTCGATAGATATAGCCTCAGAAAAAGAGTTTTTTAATATCCCCTTCCGAATAAGTTTGTTCTTGCACTCTAAGAGTACTCTCTGGTTGAACCCATGACAAACTGAATAGGATTCTTGCAGATGAAAGGGCCTCAAGCAATACACACGCAAAGTGTGTGAATCACTAAGGGGCATCTTTTTCCCACATTGCTCACATTTCTTGAAGTCAAGAGGCTTCCTTACTTTTTGTGACATATTAAGCAAGGAAAGGAACACACTCACACTAGAGACCTCTAATTAAACAGGATAGGATAGAGTAGAATTTTTTTTAAATTGTCCTCTAAGTTAAATAGACAAAAGGGACAGCAAGAAAGGATAAAGAAATAACATTCTCTAACTAAAACAAACATTAGTTAGACAGAAATAGAGG